>NW_017306464.1:1386495-1404345 GCF_000935625.1 Nanorana parkeri | reverse complement strand
GTCTCTTTGGCACTTACTTAGTCCAAGTGGCTATTAAGTACTGTCAGCACAGTCTAATGATATGAAAGGTCATAACCTTCTGATTACAGGAATGTGCTCAAATAGGGCCAAGCCATCATTTCCTACAGTTAGGTGACTATTGGGTGAAAAGGGGCTTCCGTAGAGGACAAAAAAAAAAGCAAATCTGTCTGAAGTGCTATTTTTACTTGTAAAAGAGAAAATAAAATAAAGGAGGAACATGGGGGCAGCTTCCAAAGACATTGTCATGCAATTGAGGTTGGACAGATGTTTTACCCCCTATGGCAGGGGTTGGCAATTCCGTACCGCCAGCTGCTGTGGAACTTCAAGTCCCATAAGGCATTACAAAACTCTGACAGCCATAGGCATGACTCTCAGAGACAGATGCTTGATGAGATTTGCGGTCTCACCACTGCTGGAGGGCTGAAGTTGCCCAACTCAGCACTACGGTTTGCCTAACCCTATAAAAAATGAGACCCTGTTATCCTCTCCTCAGATCTCTCATATGTTCCATTCAGTGGCCAACTAACACTATTAAAAAGTTAGCATGAAAAATTAGTTTTGTCCCAATTTTATATAAACCAGCCAATATTCAATTCACTCCATGAAGACTAGGAGGATTTTTCACAAATGGGTGAAGGGTTTGGAGAAGGCAGGAGAAGTGAACAATCTAGGACAACATAGCTGATTTGGAAAAATTCTCCAATTCCGTTCACTTTCCAGTTCAGCTATGTTGTCCTAGATTGTTCACTTCTCCTGCCTTCTCCTTTTGTAAATAACCCTGTAAGATTTTTTTTTTAAATTTTTTGGATCAGACCTACATAGAGTTTAGAATTTAGTTTCTCTTTCCATGCAGATGTTTTGTGTCTTGGCAGACCCCCAAATTCTCCTTACCCTTCTCTGATCACCTGCGGTTGTTTCACTAAAGGAGTAGATAATGTTCACTTTGTTATCTCAAATACTTATTCCACCTTTATTATTTAGTGGATAGATTTCCCATCACTTCCTGTCCCAACAGAAGATAAAAGGGAAAACCCCTCATTAGGGACACAATAATAAACCCCAAAAGCCTCTAGCTTTTCATTGCTCTATTCCAAATTAAATACAAAGTTTTGGCCATAGCTTCACCATATTCTCCAAGCAAAGTAAACATTCTATACACATTTAGTGAATCAACACTACTGTCTACGACCTGATTTGAGAGTCAAATTTGGAAGGAGCTTCATTGATAGCGCTATGGATCTGGTTCCTAAAGCACCTGATTCAAGAGGCAACTCAGCAGAAAAGTCTACAAGTTGTTGAAACATCCTAAAATGTAGAATTATTAAACATAATATTTAAATAAGATTTGTATCCTGTTCAGAGACATATATGACCTTTAGGTTCATTCTGTTTTCTTATTTTATCAAAAGTACCTCCCCCAACCGGAAAACGAGGTGAGCTCTACGTGACCTACTGCAGCTTCTAATGCACACTGTGCAAGATTGAAGGTAAGGATGGAGTTCATCTTTAAGATTGAAGGTAAGGAATGTTATAGGATAATTGCAAAATAAAATTATACATCAGGCTAATGTACGCAATAAACAGGTACCCCCAAATATTGCACCACTACAGTGCACGTCCTGCGCACAGAGTTTGGAGCCTTACTAGTGCTGCGCCTTTGATTAGTGCCAAAATGTGTTTTCCAGCTGAAGGCAAAGGGGTGGGGTATGCCTTATGCTGGCCATAACCCTCTATGTGTCAGCATGAGGTAGACCTTGCCCACATGCCTCCAGACACACCACAACACCATTTATAGAAGGCTTTGGAGACTACAAGGCTAGAGCTACATGTGTGACTTCTGATCATGTGACTAAAATCACTAGGGATCAGTCACCTGCTTTAGAATACATTGTTTGTATTAGCAAGAGCATCACCGGTGATGTTCAGCTCAGCCCGGCCATCTGATTATAATGATGGCCATGGATGGTAGTAGCTCAGTGCTATAAATGAAGCATATCGCAGATAGCAGAGGCAATTTGTTTTGACTGGATGCAAGCGATTTATCATGTATGGTCACTTCAACATGAGATCTTAAGAGGTTTTGAGTAGAGGAAGTAAGATATCACAGACAGTACATGCTTCTTCGCTGAAGCAAAATCATGGAAAATCACATGTGATCACAGTCATTATAAATTGCACAATCCCACGATTATTTTAGTTGTACAGTCCATGGTCGCCCATGTAGCTCTAAATGCTGCATGTGAGTTCCACTGATTTGAGGGTAGCAATGTACCTATTTATTGCTAAAGGTTGCCCTTGTCTGCCGATTGCACACCTCATTTATTTTACATAAAGTAGTTATTCTTATAACAAAAAATAAATTATAGCAACTTGACACCAAAATGCATTGCAAAAATGAGTATATTGCAGAGAATCTCCAGTACATGACAACGTATTATCTTTAGCCTCTCTCCATCCGTTATACATTAAGGCAGTCATTATGGCACAGACATTAAGTTGAGTTCGACAAGAACTGAGGCAAATGAAAGTTCCACTGGGGATGAAATATAAAAATTAAAAAAGAAAAGTTGTAATGTCACACATGGCACCCAATGTGGTGTTAATCTGCAATGGAAAATCTGATTGGCTGCCAGAGACAACACCTCCAAATGTTGAGTGCTATTTAAAGACTATGGGGGGAATTTATCAAAGCAATGGTGAGTGTTTTATCCTCTTAGATCATTTTTTTTAAATGTGCAATTTGGTTTAGCAGCTCCTTTTAACCAGTGCGCCCGATTTGACCAGAGCCTGCACTACTTTCCTGATTGCGCGCGCTTTGCGAAAGTTCGCGACTGTTTACATCTGTGCTTGCCCTGTGGCTGTCTGAAACTAGAGCATCACCTAACAAAACAATTGCTACTTAAGAAGTCCCCATGACCACTTCTAGAAACGACAGTTAAGCTTTTTGCCTGGAGTTGCGAGTTTTCTTTCATGGAGTCTATTTAATCTCATTTATGAACAACATTACACTAGCAACATAAATCTGGTGCAAATATATCCCATGCGACCATATGCGAGTTCAAAATGTAGTAGATCCCATCTCACTCCTGACCGTATAAAGCCCAAATGAAGACTGGGGGGTGCCGAAAGTGACAGTGAATGCCTCCGCACATCAAATGAAAAATACCACGAAGTCACTCACACTCCGTTTGTTGATAGCAGTCAATCTCCTTTATTGACTGAACATGATGTCACATAACAAAGCGACGTTTCGGGACCAGGCAGTCCCTTCTTCAGGCAAACAAGACAATTGTTCAAACACTCGCAATTGCTATGATAATTTTCCCTCTGTGTACAGAAGATTTTGGAGGTGTTCCTGCAAGAATCCCCTCAAATAGTCTTTTTCCTCCTGTTACATGTGACTAGGACAACATCTAGATACAAGTCTTATAATTTAATAGCAAATAAAATAGGTTCATATTTTAAATTATAAAATAAACAAGGCAAATAAAAAAACAAAAAACAGATTAATGCCTCTAGTCCTCTAAGTATTGGTTCTGATTGAGTTATGTGGTCATTCGGAAAAAAAAAGGTTGAAGAGGAAACTCAGTTGAATTTAACCATTCTGTCATGTAAAGGGAAGGGCATCATATAGGATCGTAAAATTATGACAATGGCACTGTCTTAATTATCTGGCAGGTTAGCAGAAAACATGAGTCAGCAGCTGAACTCCCTGGATATAAAACAAGTAATACCGGAGTGAATGTGTCTACTCTTTACGGCTATGGTAGGGGGAAAAAAATAGCATTGTTGTACTCACCGTATAATCCTTTTCTCTCCGTTCATTGAACGACACAGGTCCCGCCCTCTGTATTTGGGTGTGTACTCCTAACTGCTTGTTACTTACTGGAGACTTGTCAGTATGTGGGGGGTTGGGCCACCAGCAGGGGCCGCCCCTAGGCTGTCTTAGTCTTTTGTTTTGTGCCTAGCGTCCTTCTCCTGCCGGTGGCGATATACCCTATGGTACATGATCTATGATCTGTTCCCTGTGTCCTTCAATGAACGGAAGAGAAATCAAGTTTCATTCTGGTTGGATTATATGTTGGAGTATAGATGATGAATGGAAAAGCCATTCTGGAAAAGATTCGAAATGACTCTCATGCTCAATGAAAAGCATCTAGGGAGTTTCAGTGGATTTTTCAAAAAATTCTACAGGATCAGATGACTAGTTAAATTAATGGATGTACCCGAATAAAACATTAAATCCTGAGATATTTTAATAAAGGAAGAAAAATACTAAAAGAAAATCAAAAGTGGAAGAATACAGCTACTAGCTATGGTCGTGACTCTTTATAATATTAGGGATGCACTGATACCAATACTAGTATCGGTGGCGATACCGAGTATATGGGCGAGTACTCATACTCGTCCTAATGCTTCCGATACTTATCCCGCTACCGGAACTTTCGGTACCAGGAAGCCGGGCGGTGAGTTATTACACGTCACCTGGTGACGAAGGAACTTGGAGCCAGCTTCCCGGCTAAACAGGAAGCCGGGCAGATTCCTTAACTGACCTCCGGTATCTATATTCGGTATCAGCGAGTACCGGAAAAAAATAGCTGTACATATTCTCGATACTGAAAAACCAGTATCGGTGTATCCCTAATCCTTGGTATATTACATTCTTAGTACCAATTACAGCACATACTATATTTTGTCTTCAGTGGTTTCCTTCATGCAGTTTTACAAACAGAATTTCTAAACAGTCCTACCTTGACCATGTTATTAAGGCAGCACAATGGAATCTACTCTTATGCAAACAGATATTTGGTTTCTATACATTCATTGCCATAAAGTGTATTGACATGGTGCATTGCAAACCCAACCCAAACACCCAGGTACATTGCCTCTGAAACAAGGTTAGTGGTTTAAACCAGGTATGGCCAACCTTTCGGCTCACCGTTTGTTCAGAAACCCCCAAAAACCGGCATGCTCTCCACTACTCTAGCAGGCCAATCATGCACAGACTAGGATTTAGTCAACCTCAGAAAAGCCCTAAGTTGTCCACGCTTGTTTTAAATAGATAAGACAATCCATTGTGTCCATAAGAGTACAAAACTGTATTGATCTTGCAGAATACTTTGGAGGCAACGCAAGTAATAATATACACAAAAAAAACTTTACAAAATAAAAAAATTAAAAAAAACAAAGCATAAGTGCTGGCCTATGGATGAAATGCAGAAAAACTTCTATGAAAATGAGCTATCTAGAAATCTAATGCTCCAAAAATAATACAGGATATGAAGTCTATAAGAAAGAGCACTGAGGCGATGCTAACAGTGATGGTCGTTTTCTTCCATGCTTATGCTGCTCCTTCTGCTGTTTGTTTTGGAGGCACCCGGAGATACTGAGTGAAGTGTGTCATGTACTCTTGGGGAAAGGGTATCGTCCATGAATATGTCTTCCAGTTTGGAGCCCATCTTCGTGGGCATGCTGTAGGCGGTGGGGGAGTCGTTAATGTTCCTAATGTTGTTACTAAAAGTGATGGTACCGTCTGTGAGATCCAGGGTGCTGGTGCCAGACAAATCATGATGGTTTTGCATAATATCTTGGTTGCAGCTGTCCAAAATTGGCTCCTGCTTGATGACTCGATTGACCAGATCAGAAGAACAGAGACCTGTAGAAGGCATGATGGAGAGTCCGTGGGCTCTGGCTTGCATTTCCAGTTCCTGAAAGGTATGAAATAACATTAATGAAGCTGTACCCGATTACTACATTACCTTGTGAAACTTTTGTTTTTAATAAAATATCATTAAAATGTGTATGTAAAATCGATTGTAGTATATTTGGCACTATATGTTGCTGTATAAGGTTTTCTTAAGCAAATATTTTTTTTGTGCATCTGTTGCAAAGTTTTTCTTATCTGGAGTAAGAGCACTTCCTGTTGCAGGCTGGCAATGCTAAGCTACTGCCTGGTATGGTAATGGTTGCCTAGGACCTATGCATATGGACTTCTTTGCAGGGTGGTAACTATGTGTGATGTGACTAGAAATTGCTCTAATCAAATCACTTACTATTGTCTTTATAAATTAATACAGGCTTCCAAACTTTATATACTGTATGTAGGGATCTAGTATTTTTCCATATTGTCCTTTTTTACTTTTGTGTGATTTGTAGGAAGATATGGGCTGCAGTCAGCCTTATACATGTTTTCCTAGTAGGTTTATTTCCTCTGCCAGATGCTGTTAAATGTGCTGCAGCAGGCTTTGCTTGCCGAGTAAGAGTTTGTGTTATGAATATTTGATAACCTAGCCAATCACCGGGATTCGGGGGCCCGATGATGTGTGCTGGGGAGGTGTTAAAAATTTTCAGACTCTCCAGGGCTTGGGCTTTTAGAGAATGATGCTGTGAACCATATGTCTCTACCCAGGCTTTTGGGCCTAGGAGTTGGAAGAAGCAGGAATCCCAGGAGGAATCCTGAAGATGTTGGCTGCTGGAAGATAATGGGGTTGATTTACTAACCTTATAAACACACCACGAACGTGTATACACCTCTGCAGTGTGTTCCCTCCCAGCATGATCTATGGGTGGAATCTAAACACCTTTGTGATGTGTACACACACAGCAGGTGTGTTGTGCAAAGCCCTGAAGGAATTCCAAGGTGATGTTGGGTAAATTAGCTCTATGTTGTGTTGCTTGGGTTGATGAATCCTAGGAATGTAAATGCATGAGCTAACCATTTTTGTCTAAACTGTGAAGCAGCATTATATATGCATCATGTGCATGATTTTTCCATATATGGCATTAGTGGAAATATGCTTTTAGAGACTTTTTGGTTGATAAATACGTTTTGCTGTGTGAAAATCACACACACCTGGTGTGTGTGTGTGTGTGTTTAGGTTAGTAAATCACCCCCAATGTGTCTGGCCTAGAGGAAGCAACTGGAGATAACCCCCACAAAAGAAGTGGTATGTGGCTGGTCACACATGAACCTTCTCAGCTTTCCTGCCTTGGAGCACCATGATTAAGATACCACTAGAACCTTAATCTACACACAGCTGTTTCTGTATTGCAGAGAGCGTAGTGTGAGGAAGGTGGAATGTCTAGAAACATGGACAGAAGACCAGAGCTTGTGTTCTGGCAATCAACCTTTAGGTACCTTTGCTCCATTCACCATCTTTCCCTTTCTCTATGCAAATAATAAGCTCATCTTTAAAGTGACTGGCGCCCATCCTTTATTTTGCCCTGGGGAGAGTACCACACCTGAAATTAATGTGCTTGAGATCTTATTGCCAAGTGAGTGGGCTTAGGGCACTCAAAATGTGGTCTATTATTCATCTGGTTATCAATTCTTATTTCATTCAGCACATTTATCTCATCACAACGTATTTGCCAAATGTTAACGGTACCTGGCATTGCTTCCTGTTTGGGCTGACAGCAATGCCTCTGCTGCACTGAAATCCCAAGCAGTATTGCTGGCCTTGTATGTTGAACTTCAGAACTCCAGACACATAACAATGACATTGTCTGCTATGGCTATAGTTATGCCTTTGGAGCTTTGGCTACCAAGATCTAGCTCTGAGACACCCAGACATATGTTTAAAAGAGAACTATGGGGTAAGTGTTTTTCCCCATAGTTCTCTTAAGGGTCACGAGAGGACAAATACTGGCGTCCTCCTGTGACCCAAACCTCAGTATATCGCGAGCTACAGCTCGCGGTATACTGAGACCGCCGCAGCCAGGACAAATCCCGACATTACTGTTGAGTTCCACCCAGCTGCGTGAGTGACAGCTGGATCTGCCTATCTGGAGGCAGAGCCAGCTGTACCTGCCCCCTCCCCCATCCGTTCCTCCAGTCAGCGCTGGAGGATTGGATCGGGGAGTGGGGGAATCCCTGCAGGGAGCCGTGATTGTCAGTCATGGCTCTCTGCAGGGAGATGATCGAGAAATGAGCGAGCGATGGTATGTGTTCGCTCACTTCCCGATCTATTGAGCCGACGTGTAACAGTTTCATTGTCACACGTCAACTCGAACTATGAGGATGAGTGATTTTCACTCACCTCATAGTTCTCCTTTAAGTAAAACCGCTACTTGCCCTATACAGTATATTGCTAATAAATACAGCACAATGTTCAAGTAATAAACCTGCAGACTTCCACATTCTTTGGATTTTACAAACATGTTGGGTTCTGAAAAAAGTCACAAGCCAAATCAAGGTCATTTAAGAGAAATGTTTTGGTGTAGGCGTGCACAATAACAGAAGACTGATGAAACGTGTCAGTACACATTATCAGTCGGCTTTTTTATAGAGCTAAAATTACCATTACATAACACCGTTGCCCCAAGGCTAGATATATGCTATGTCTATTTAACTAAGATAATTACACCTTGAGCTCATTATCAAGGTGCCTAGTGATAGATAAAAACGAAAAAAAAGTGTTAAGTCGAGGAAGTAAAATATATGTAAATGACTTTTAATTGCTCTAAATTTGAAAGTTGTTGTCCCAAAGGCAAGCAGATGAACTATCTGGCTGAATACCTTAATTAGAGGATTTTGTTCCAGAGTTTCCAACTATAGACTATTTTCATTGGTATGACTTCAAATGACATTTGCTTTGTCATGGACTTTCATGTGCTCTTCCTCCAATGATGAACGCCTTAGGCCTGGTTCACACCTGGGCGTTTTGTAGCGCGTTCCTACACTCTGCAAAGCGCTCAAACACCGAAATCCCATTATTTCCTATGGGTATGGTTCACACCTGGGCGTATTACAGGCCGTATGAACGCGCTACAAAACGCCCAACGCCCAAAGAAGTACAGGAGCTTCCTTGGGGCGTATTTACCGCGCGTATCCATTGGGATACAGCCAGGTAGCCCTCGGAAACGCGCGTTTGTCGCACGTTTTTTTTAACGCGAATCGTTGTAAAAACGTGCGGCACGAAACGAGCAACAAACGCGCATATTCGATACGCCTAGGTGTGAACCCAGCCTTAGTGTATTTGGAATTATTACTTTTAGCATGTATCTAACCCCAAGAACAAATATCTAATATAGTGCAGCTTACCAGTCCTTAGCTGTGGTGGCTGCACGAGCGTTCTCTTTTTTAGACTTTAAGGTATATCATTTTCTGTAAGACTATAGTGCTCTTTATTATTCAGCCTGGCTATTTTCTGGTGTAGCTCCACAAAAATGTAATGATGAATTAAAAAAACGCTGTAAAGACACAAACCTGTATTCTGAGCAGCAGGTGTCTGTTGGCATGTTCAAGCTTCTTCTGTTTGTTCTCAAGCTCCTTCGATCTCTGCTGCTCTCGCTGAAGTTTGCGTATATAGTCCACAGAGGCTTTCAAAATGGTTCCCTTGTTCCACCTCATATCCCTGGAACACAAGATGTGACTACTTCCAATCATTTTAGATTTTGTTGATATTTTTATTTTAATTCCCAACCCCAACCACCCAACCACCCCCTCAGATGAAGACAAAACGTTAGTTGCCAGCCTGTCCAGTGGTCTATATTCCAGCCGGCTCACATGCTCCAGGATCAAATCCAGAGAATTAAGGAAAACCCCTGCCAATCTTGGAACCCATGTCGTGGCTATCATAAGGGCTACTGGAGGACAGGCAACTGGAAGATTTTAAGGCTGTCAAACACTGGGCAGGCCAGGGACTGAAACGTTGTCAACACTTAAAACTGAATTAAAGTCCAAAAATAAAAAGCTGCTAGAAGGTAGAGTATTTTTCAGCAGAAGAGAAATGCAATGTCTCTTCTGCCCAAAAACCTCTTCCTCTTGCTTCTGCATTGTATGTTGTGTATACTGCCTATGGCCCAAGAGTAGTGCAGCGTACACCCCTGGCTCATTCTCAGCATCTGTAAGATGCCGAGAGCGTCAAGAAAATAAAACTTCAGCATGCATGTGCAGGAGTTACATCATCACTGGCTGCCCAATGGCAGAACCTCAGACCGCGAAGAAGAGAGGCAGAAGATGGCAGCAGTTGCGAGGGGGAGCACAGATCTTGGATCGGTGGAGCACACTGTAGAGAGTAAGTGTGGGATAATGTGCAAGTATATTGTACATTATGGCACATTATGGCAGCCCACTCACCCAAAAAGCGGTAAAGTTATCCTTTAACATTAATTTTAAAAGGAAACTATATTGTTTAATGAGTTTTTAGAAAAACATGAGAATGTGACCATTTTATTTATTTATGTTTTTATAATGTCTTAAAATCTTGTTTCTATGTATAGGTTTAGATGGGGCACCCATATTTGCTTGCTCACTACATTTATAGGCACTGATTCCTGCTTTGCAGCACTGCATAGTTGTTCTGCCCTCTAGGTCACTTCTGTCCATCCCAGCTTGGGTCAGGTCAGACGCACTGAAAACAATGCACTCCCTGCATAGTTGTAGCTGCTAAGCAAGGAGACTGAGTGAAAGCAGTAGAGATGAGCTCAGGTGTGGGCTGGACCCGGTCCGGACCTGTTCTCCACTGAACAAGGAAGTGCCATGAGACCTAACTTCCACCCAATCAGCTACACTTTGGGCATTACCTCCCCGCAGTTGCATGTAGACAAAGGGGTGGGGTGCTCGTGCTGACATAATTTACCTAATATGTTCACATAGCCATATAAGGTAAATCTAATTTACCAAATATAGGCATGTAGCAATGACGTCACTGCATTCTGCCCCTTTACTTAGGTCAAGCTGTGGGCATGGAATTTCCCAGCATGGGAGTAGCTTCTTCTGTGTTCAGGAGGAACTTCCTTCCGGGTTTGGAGGAGCTCCGGTTCAGACTACGTTTGGTCCAAATCTAAACTTATCCCTAGTGAGCTGTAATTTACAAATCAATATACTTGCAGTTTATGTTCAGCCACAACTTTCTCTTTGAATTTTGGATAGAGTGGGTGAGTATTAGAACCTCAGTTAGGTTTTTACTGCTATCCGGGGCTCCGTTAGATGGAAACAATGGTTTCAACTGACAGCAATATGAGGCAAAATCTCCAATAGCAACACAGAAATGAAAATAATTTTCTTTAGTAGAGTAGTGGAAGGCTAGAAACCCCGGTAAAGTGTTCTGACCATCCTACCCCCTATCTATCCAAACCTTAAAAAAAAAAGGTTAGGCTGGACACTTTAATACAAAATCAGAACTATGAGAGAGCATGCTTGTATTGCAAACTGTGAAAGATACTTTTGGAAACCTTAAAGTGAAAATGTACTTAATCTCTGGCTCAGGTAAGGAAAGCGTAGCATTATGCTTCATGTTCCTGATACCAGGATCCTAAATTAAAACTGCCTTAAATCTCTAAATGTAAAAGTCTGACCTAAACCTTACCCCAGCTGCCTTCATCTTGTCCAATAAATTATGCATCACATTTGCTTGGAATCCTAAACTGTGCAAGCCCCAACACGTTAGACCGGGAATAGGCAACCTCGGTGCTCCAGCTGTAGTGAAACTTCAATTCCCATTAGGCATAGCAAGACTCTGACATCTATGGACTTGACTCCTGGAGGCAGAAGAATGACGGGATTTATAGTTTCACCACAGCTGGAGGGCTGAGGTTGCCTACGCCTGCGTAATCCAGATCAACAGGCAGATATTCCAATTCTCCTCATCTATCTTATTGCATGAGAAATTACTTTGTATATACTTACGGGTCATTTGACTTGGGTATTAAAGTTCCTAATTCTTTGATACGGTCGTTGATGTTAAATCTTCTTCTTCGTTCAACTGCGATTAAAAAAAATAAAGATATTTAGAGGCTGATACCTAAAACAACAAGATAAAAGACAAGAAACGTGGTGATGGTAAGAGACATTTCAACTACAGTGAGACTACAGAACATACAGACAGATCTTGATTATATATATTTATAATGTAAATATAAAATATGTTCAGTTCACAAATTAATACAGCTCTAGAAGCACACAGAAAGTGATGTAAGAGATCCGTATGATCGAGTCTGGTATCTGTGAGGTTTCGGGCAATTTTAGGGGAATTTGAATCTCCAGTAATAGTTTTCGCACATTCCTAGTTCATTGTTGGTATAATAAAAGATGATTTTAATCTAATCAAAAAAATCTAATGCTGAAAATTATACCAAACGTGCCAGTTGCACATATCTGTCCCCAAATACCTTACAAAAACGTGATTACTTATTTTTCCTTGCTTCAGAACATAGAACCAAGGACTGGTTGTGCAGCTCCCCAACAATGCACACTCTAAGACAGGAGTAGCCAAACTTCGGCCCTCCAGCTGTGGTGAAACTAAAAATCCCATGATGCATCTCTCTCCGGTAGTCATGTTTGCGGCTGTGAAAATCTTGCAATGCCTTTGTAGTTCCACCACAGCTGGAGGGCCGGAGTTTGGCTAGCCCTGCTCTAAGACATCTTTCAGGTTTCAGTACAATGTCCTCAATGCTTTCATATATGTCAAAGGAAGGTAAATAAGACCACCTACTTTAGTATCCCAACTGTTTTAAATGCAATTATGAATTCAAGGGGTAACAGGACATGCACATACACAGAATAAGCCAGCAGCACATTGAATAGGTAGGCTGAATATAGCAATGACCACAAACCACCACTAGAGGGAGACATTGCACTTCTAAACCCTGAAATCACATTATTAAAAGTCTTTTAATTCTGCAATTGCCTTTCTCATGTGTTGTGGTTAATGTGTATTATACAGAGGCATGTGCATAGAAGCAACAATATAAAGTATACAGATCGGAGACTTTTATTTCACTTATTGCGTGGTGTACATTCCAGTGCCTTGTAGCTATTAGTTTGCTTATTGGAGGGGTTCATTATATATAACTTATTGCTTACTTGTTTCAGGTCAATGCCTCAGAAAGCGTTAATACCAGAAAGTAAGAGGCATCTACTATTTTCAGTCAGCAGTGGCAGCCTTCATATTTCCATTTTATAGTTGGGAAAAAGTTTTTAAAACATGTTTTCAGAGTCTTGGGCCCATGTCACATTAGTAATCCTGTTGCTGGCGAGAACTCTGATCGCAGGATCACCATGTAGGATACAACAAGGCAGGGTGGTGTGTATCTGCTTGCATGTGTCGCTCCCTCCCTAGCGACTTACATTCTGAAGCATTTTGGATAGCGAGGGAGTGATGCCTTGCTCATCCAGCTGGCCAGGGATCAACAGCGGGTGAGGGTGAATGTTTTCCCCGCACAGTTTAGGGATACCGTTACTGATGAGTTTTTCGTCAGCAACTGAATTGCTAGGGTTTAAATCGGCCTTACAAACAGCAGAAGAAATTTACCATGGTGAAGTTGTACAGAGGAACATCTTGCTCCTAACTGTCAGGATGACTTTGCTCCCAGTCAGCAGACAGCTGTATATACACCAATCAGCCATAACATTATTGTTGGGAATACAACAGCCTATGCAAATATGCACTGATTGTATTACTGACATGCTCATGTAATATTCTCTTTTGGCCACCAGAAGGCGATGTGGTGCAAAGCTAGTCTGTATGTTAGTTTTCTATATGTATGCTTACTTATCTATGATCTATATGTTTCCTGCTTGATGCTGTAATCCTGTATATATGTATGCAACGTTCTTCTAAGCATGTACAACTTAATTCAGCATTCCTCAAGATCTCAGTGCTTCACCTAATCACATAACCAACAATTATAACCATCCACCTAATATTGAGTAGGTCCCCCTTTTGCCGCCAAAACAGCCCTGACTCGTTGAGGCATGGACTCCACTAGACCTCTAAAGGTATGCTGTGGTATCTGGCACCAAGCCATCAGTAGCAGATCCTTTAGGTCCTGTAAGCTACGCAGTGGGGCCTCTTTCGCTTCCCACATGCATCAAGGAGCCTTGCCAAGTGCCATTGTAATATATCCCACCCACTTCCAGGTGCCATTGTAATATATCCCACCCACTTCCAGGTGTCATTGTAATATATCCCCCCCATTTTCAGGTGCCATTGTAATATATCCCCCCCACTTCCAGGTGCCATTGTAATTAAATAATAAATGTTATTGACTTCACCTCTCAGTGGTCATAATGTTATGGCTGATCAGTGTATCTTATATAAGCAGTTTCTACCCATAAGAGTATTAGTGGCCTATATGCAGAAAGTTCAACCTACTTAGATTGTGATTGTCCTTCTTCTGTCTTTCCTTGGCCATCGCTCTTGCTTCTGACTCTGAAAGAAAATAATTAGACATGTTCAATATAAAATCACAGTCATTAAAGAAAGTTGAATTACACTGCATTTAAGGACCCGGCCAGGGGAAAAATAGGGGATCTGCCTATGCAGACTTGCTTGTGGTGGTGCAAGCTTCAGATCTTTGAACCATTTCTTCTATAATACTTTGTAAGTCACAACACACAACAGATATAAATGAAAGGAGCTTTGACTTTTTTTGTTTGCATTCTTGCTGTAGGTCAGAGACTTATTAAAGCATATCTAAAGCCAAGAACAAGAATGTAGCATATTGTAGTTTACCGGTCCTTAGACACTGTGGCTGCATTAGCTTTCTTTATCCTTTATTTTTACTTGGTGATCCTGCCAGTAACATACTTCCTGTTCTAGGGTGACAACGCTCACTTACTGTACTGTATTTATGGACGAGCAGCGTTGTCACCCTACCACAGGGTTAGACACAACTCTCCGTCTTCTCTTCTCCAATATAAAAGGGAGGTGTTATTTAGTTTATAGAAAAATAACATTGTTTCAGCGCACAGGAAGTTACATGGACACTTGATTTCTGGCAGTGACAAATCTTTTTTTCTGTACTTGCAGAAAATGAACTGAAAAAAAGAAAACAAATGCAGCCACAGCATCTAAGGACTGGTATGCTGCAATTTGGTAATTTCCTTTTCTTCTTTCTTTCTGATACACTTTAAGAAGTAAAGCATGAAGGTGATAGCCCTTGAGTTTGCATTTAAAAAAAAAATGGCAATGGCATCCCCAAAATCTTTATTCTTAAAATCATTTTAACACAAAATTATATACCCGGTGAGGATATTTACTAAAGAAGTAGATAATGTTCACTTAGGAAAATGAATGCTTACTTCCTCTGCACATGATTAGACAGTCAAAGTGAAATAGCTTCACTGTATTCAATAACCTAACTGAACATTTTCTGCCTTTTTAGTTTATCAACCCCAATAAATGTCCCAAAAATAAATTCAATTAACTGTAAATGATTACATTATTATTTTTTTATTGTAATATACTTGCTGCCGATACACAAAAAACCTCAAACAATTTGTTGGAGGATGTATTAGTTTTACATGCATAGCCCATTCATTTACTTGAATCCATTATTAACTCCCTTGTGGGCTCCCTTGTTGACTATAAACATTGTTCAATTTGAACTTTTTGTATAATTTAATGGTATTTATTATGACCTGCTTTGTTTTCCAATGTCCATACTGATCTAGGTAAGATCAACAGTGATGACCATGGGAAGGCTTAAAATTCTGGGGAAACAGTAGGCATAGGGAATGCTGTATGTTACCTATGCCAGAAGCCGTTAGGACTTTTTATACCAAATATTCACAGTAAAATTAAACCTTGGGTATTTTGATTGAGCACAGAGGTTACTTTGCACACTTGTACAAGAAGAAGGAAAGGACATTTGCAATGAATACTATTTAAAATGTAAATTTCAAAGGAGACTATGTGCCTGGATTCATTCCAATTGAGCTAAATATGCCCCCTTAACTTTACACTTTCTGAATCTGTGAATCTGATATCTATCAAACGTTCAATACAGGTGAATCTTCCATGTGCATGCGTTTTAAATAATAGTGTTTTACCACTAGCGACATTCATTGCATTTTTAATATGCCGCTAAATATCTAGGGCTGAAATTGGCAATTAACAGTTTGTCCACTAGATGGCAATCAGCAACCACTTTTAAAATAGATAATGTAGTGATTGCCTTTCAATAAGATCCCTACAAGGACAAATAGTTGTACCTACTGATATATAAATATATTTTTTAATCAAGAAATATATATGTTATAAGGTATATCATTTTATCACACAACTTCAACAACCTCTTTTAGTGCAGCCAATTACCCTTAGCTTTCAGGGACATCGCCTGGCTTTGAAGAGTTTTGGTATATCCCCCCCTGGTTTATCACAACTATTTATGTCCTTTGGAATTTAGATTTATATTACTGAAGCACTTACGATGAAAACAAAAAAATGATCTGAATTTCTAATGATTAAACAAGGTGTCGCTGTAAATATTATTAGTGATCCCCTGAGCGTGATGAGCTTAGCACACCAAATAGCTAACTGCCCCTGGATACATTAACTCCAATAATACTGAAGGATAAAACAAAAAAGGACATGGTACCTGACAACTATCTTAAATAGGAAACAGTAACAAAAGTATGGGGGCATTACTTTAAAGATGTAGGTGATGTGTGACCAAGAGAGCTTTTTCCTTGTGTTGGAGAGATCTCTAGTCACTTTGATTTTAAGACAGGAAATGCGGAAAAATCTCTCCACTGGGAAACGGCAAACACAAATATTGTCAGGGGTTTTAACCATTCCCTACTCTGTATAAAACGTAAAAAACAAACAAAAAAAACTATAAATATACTTTAAGCAGTCTCATCTGACCATAGAGTTGTACCTACTGTATGCAACCTTTACACAGTAAGATAGAATGCAGGCACAGCCCCTTGGGGGCTTTCACAAGGGCAGTCAGCCAATACAGTACATAATACCCCATACAGACCAGTGTATATATACGGGCGAATGTGGAATGGGTGAATGATTTTGCCAGTTCACCCGCCTGTCATACCTCCATCTGTGTCCCAGTAACCATTGACGCTGTGCAACCCACATGGCACCACTAATTGACTGTTGGCTGCACTGCACGGCGGCATTCATTGCTAAGACACAGCCAGGCGCACCTTAAAAGCTAGAACGCTATGGGGCCACCAGCATGTTAGCAACTAATGACATTGTGCGGGCTGCACAGTATTATTGGTTGATAAGGGGCTGGAGGCCTCACGGTATCATTGGTTGGTGCTGCAACCATCTGCATCCTAGCAACCAATGGCGCTGTTCGGACCAGTTGCTCGCACCCTATCATCCAATGACGCTTTGCTGGTCACACATCATCATTGGTTGCTAGGACACTGGTGGTTCTGGGTTCAGTTCACTTGAACGTTCACCAAACCGGGCTTTCGGGCTGGGTTTTGATGAAGATCCAACCAAGTGAACCAAACCCAGGCCAGTTTGCTCATCACTCTCTCTACCGTTAGGACAAAGAGTGATGGGATATCTCACAGATAAAAATATATCTTCAGTAAAATCGGGAACAGTTAGAAAGGCTGATGGTGATTTATTGCTATTCGTGCTGTGTCTCAGTGATGACTGCTCCCCACACTTCCTGTACACTTGTTATAGGAACAAGACTTGAAGGAAAAATCCCCTATGGGGTCACAGCCAAAATTTAAAACAGAACTCCAGGCAAAGAAAATCTTAACCCTTGCAGTGAGGCTACCCCTGCACTGCAAGGGTTAACTGCTAATTTTTTCTAGGGGGCTAAAAAAAGATATACTCACCTGAACTGCGATCCTGGCTTGCTTGTAGGGCTCGTTTCCACTAGCCCGTGTGCTCATCGCACTGTCCTGTGCCCGGGAACGCAAGGGATCACCTACACAAAGTCTCCATGCATTGCGGGGTGGGAGGGGGTGTGGCAGTGCCATTCAGGTCAATGTCACTGCAGACACGCCCTCCGCCCGCAGTCCGATCGGCTGCACAGGACCGCATGGTAATACAAAGCCTGGCGTTCCAGTGCAGTATGATCGCACATAATAGTGCATGCACAATTTTCTGTGATCGT
>NW_017306464.1:1381572-1386461 GCF_000935625.1 Nanorana parkeri | reverse complement strand
ATAATAAGGTCCTGTGAGTCATCATGTTCTATACAGCGTATAGAATTTGACCAACGCTGGAGCATAGGAGGAGAGCGACTGGAGGGAGCGAGCTAGGAGCCAGCCAGGATCACAATTCGGGTAAGAATAACTTTATTATTATTGCTCCCTAAACAAAATGAGCAATTAACCCTTGCAGTGCAAGGGTAGCCCCACTGCAAGGGTTAAGATTTTAAAAGAAATGTAAACTTCTTACCACTCTATCCAAAACTGAAAAAAAAAAATTGACTGAAGTAAGGCTTTAATGGAGGAAACGGAGAGTTGCAATCCTTAATATGATTGACGTACGTCTACTGCCCTCTCTGCTGGATTCTACTGGCTTCATCCGTGAAGGAAAAAACAGATTTCCTCAAAGATGAGATTTAGGTTATTCAAACTGTCTTGCCCTAGCCGCCATTCTCTAGAAGCGCCCCCCCTCCCATGGAAAAGACCCAACCCCATGCCTGATATACTTTCTTCTACCTTACTATAAACATAATTGCTTCATAGCCCCGCCAAGAGTTATTCCAGCGCAGTTTCTGCTTGCAAGACGATCGCTTTGCAATAACGAAATAATGGATGTGGACTTTTCATCTCAGCCTCTCTAATATTCAAATGGATTTACCTGTAAACTCCCTTTTGATATTTGGAAGATTAGCTGGGCAAGAATAACTGATGTTTAACCTAGGAGCAAGCATACCTTGATTTGCATATATGTCAATCAAATTGGCAGACCCTGGCATCTGTAAAAAAAAATAAAAACGTATTAAAACGAATATCTGTAGGACACTCATTAATAAAGTACACAGTCGCTATGGAGAAAGGTATTTCATTGTTTATAGGGACTGCAGGGAATTGATAATCATTTTTGTTTTGAAGATGGTTAATAAATTCAGCGAAAACTCTCATCCGGGAACATAGGTCCAAATTTCTTAATCTGAAAAAAATTGTTCCTTAAAAAAAACAGTTATGGGAACAACAACTCTGTTGCTAGAGCTAAACTCCAGGCAGATTTTAAAAAAAGACACGGATTAATGCAGCTCTGTATTCATCAATCCATTATTAAATGTGTTTTTTTTGTAACGCGAGTAGTACAAGAACCAGAATATGACGTGGTATCGGCCTTTTGCAGTCCCTATGCAGCAGACCTCAAAGTGGGAGAGAGAGAAGCAGCACGAGGAGCCAGTCAGTTGTGTGGCAGTGCTTATGTCCTAACAAGTAACGTGCTCATACGAGGAGAAGGCAGAGTGACAGAGATGACACATGAATTTGCTGCTTTTTTTACTGACCGGTCGCCGGCTGGGGGAGGGAGAAAACCTATAAGTGTAACTCAATGGAGAACTATTTGGAGAATAAAATGTGCTCTTCCCAATATGTTGAGCCAGTGTGTGACACTGCAGCTGTCACACACTGGGTCAAAAACCACTGATCGCTCGGCTCACAGCTTCTTCCTGTGGAGAGCGGTGACTGTCATTCATCATTCCCCACAGGGATTGCCCACTCCCCTCTTTCTTTCAGTGGTCATTGGTAGGACAGACAGGGAAGGGGGTGGCCACAGCTGGCTCTGCCTCTAGAGAAGCAGAGCTAACTGTCAATCAGGCAGTGGTGTGGATCCCAACAATATTGTTGGGATCCTTTCCTGCTCCAGTGTGGCTCTGCGCTGCCATCATATAGCGGGCAGTAGCCCGCTATATGCTGACTTTGGGTCACAGGAGGACATTAGTAATTGTCCTCCTGTGACCCAAAAGAGGACTAAAGCAGAAAAAAGGTTTGGCTATAGTAATCTGTTAACTGCAACAGAGTAAAAATCAGGTCTATGCTGTATGGCAGAGCTATGTAAATATCAGGACTGGATAGCCACTTGCTGGATGCGTCTAGCACCTACTATAGGGGAAATCTGCATTGAAAGTAAGCCCTGAGAAGGAGGGACAAGTGGAGGGGTCATCCTTGAACAGGGTCCAAGTGTTGTTTGCACCTGCTGCAACCTTTATTCATATTATTTAGTTAATTTGTATGTCAAGCTGTTTGCCTGGAGTTCAGCTTCAAAGCACTGGGCAGCACATTGGCGTTGTGGTTAGCAATTCTTCCTGGGGGTCCCTGGTTCGTTTCCTCCAGTTATTCCAATTTCATCGCACACTCCAAATACATGCTGGTAGGTTAATTGGCTCCTGTATGTCTGTGCAATAGGGACCTACATATCGGTAATAAATAAAGGAAACGTGCCTTTGCTATGCTGACCTTGGAGGAATACTAATTTACTGGCTACCTCTGACTTCAATACTTGTCATTGACTTGGAATATTTATGTAACGAGAAAGGTCAAAGTCAACTCCTTTCCCAGGCCAGTGCTTCAGATTGGATTGAAATATCAGCAACAGCCACATAACCAGCATTTTCAGAAGCAGCGGTCAGCAACTGCAGACTCCGTATCCCCGTTGTGCAGGTTTCACAGAAAGTTTTAACATATAGATACATTTGTTTGCAGACGTGCGCATGTTGTAGATTATGATACCTTGAGGACAAATTCCGGTTAAATTCCATGCACATATAAAAGATACAGGTGAATGCAGCTCTATCATTAAGGTGATATTAACGTCAAAAGGGTTGTAAGCTATTTCACATGCTGATGAAATCACAATGGCTGCTGCTTCTTGGTGTTTAAAAGTTTTAGTTTCCTGCAGAATCAGCTGGTCCCCTGAGCACTGGTCCTGATATCTTGTTTTCCCTTGCAGTGTCCCATGGAGCCAACCTTGTGTGCAAGTAAGCTGTGTGTGTCTCCACAAACACACAGACACAGAAAGGTAAGCCTCACCACTTCCTTCCTGCCCCCCTCCTTCTCCAAACACGTAGATGGACGGCTGCTGGATACTGTGCTTACCCTTGTGATCTTCTACTGGACAGGAAGTACAGGGAAGCTGATCTGAGAGAACTGGAGCAAACTGTTTGGAACCATGATGATTGTAAGTGCTTGGACAATAAAGTAAATAAATACTTTGTATATTCATTAATAAGAAAGAGTTTGAGAGCTCATGCTAGGAGATGGTTAAGCATCACAAGGATCCAGTAATTGGAGCTCCAGTGTTCATGTGCTAAGAAGGAACATGATGATAGGAGGAGAGCAGAGTGGCAGAGAAATGGGATTATCAGCCTTCTGCTACCCTTTTTACTGTCCAGCCACAGGCTCAGGGAGGGACAACCCAGGTCATTTGTGGACGCTAATCTGTCATTACAACTGGGCGAAGTCAGCCGTGACGTCACGGCTGGCTCCACCCAGCTGGCATTTGTGGGACGAAAGGCCGGCCTTCAGCAGGACATTCGTCCCGCTTTGACTGTCACTTCGGCTCAGCTCGGCCTCCTTCCGCTGCTGTACGGGCTAAAATGAATAGCCCGTACAGCAGCTCTTCGGTTCTATGAAACCGAAGGGCATCGGCAGCCGAAGAGAGCCGAAGGATCAGCTGAAGCTATGGCTGGGTACTTCGGCTCCTTCGTGAATAGCCCCCTTAATTAATTTTAGCAGATCAGGCCTCCTACCCTGCCAGACAGGACTGTGCTGTGAGAAAGAGGTGTAAATCCCAAGACTGGATCGACTGCATTTTTCTTATACAGGGGTGGCCAACTCCATCCCTCCAGCTGTTCTTTAACTACAAATCCCAACATGCATCTGCTTCTGGGAGTTATGCCTGTAATTGTTTATGCCACTTTAAATCCACAGCTACTATAACCACTCCACTTGAGATGGTCCACCGATACCAAAATAAACATTAAAAATAAAAATCGGCATGTTAAAGACACCTGAAAGTTACTAGGATAGGTTGTAAAAACAAGGAAACAAGATTGAAAACTTCATCAATAAGGTCGGGAGATATGACTACAGCTGCCCAAACTGCACCCCAATGTACTGAAAATTATTACAGAAATAAAATAAAATAATAAAATGTAAAATGGCAAAAACTATGGATACAATAAATGAATAGAATCTACCATACCGTGCTTGCCATTTGCAAAGCAGGATCCATCATGAGCATTTCATCATTATAGCTAGACTCCAAGCTAATGATGTCATCAATTACATCATCCATCTGCAATTAAAAAAGAAATAATGTTATTATAAATACAGTTTATTAAATTCTTGTATTACATTGTTGGTGAATAATATTTAGGGGCTCATTTACTAAAGAAGCAATAAATATTTTACACCTAAAAAGTTATTTTCAATTAATTAATTAGGCGTAATAAAAAAAAAAGCGAGAGAAAAGATCCCTGAAGATGGCCATACATGTGGCAATTTTTATTTTAAACCCCTTTCCATTCACTGGAAATCAACATGATCACATGTAAATCACCAGAAACAAAGCAATCTGCCGCGCAAGAGTTCAGTCAATTATGAAGCCCAAAATGGGTAAAATTAATTGGAAAATTAAATTGAGAAAGGATTGCGGCAAGTTCGCGATCTCGTCTCTTTGGACCGTCCTTTTATGTGTTTGATTGTGTCGCAATTGGTAATGTAGGTTTGGCTGACCTATCAAATCGGCACATGTATGGTGAGCTGGAGCCTAACTTTGATCTAAGATTGGGGTATATTTATCAATGTCAGAGAACATCGGGCATTTCAGCCAGCAAAACCCAACTACCCCATCATCTAAAATGCACAAAAAAGTGTAACTGATAGCTTGAAGGCTGCTTCAATATGAGAATCAATGTATTTCCTAATGTCTGGTTTAGCAGGAGGCAGAAATCTAAAAAAGAAAAAGTTTGTGCATCATTTGTTTATTAAAATGCATGGGGGTTTGCTATTCTATGTCATTATTTCAACATCATTAACTAATTTATTTACATTTTATTTATTTATTATTTGTATTTTATTAGTTAATG
>NW_017306464.1:1377198-1381466 GCF_000935625.1 Nanorana parkeri | reverse complement strand
AAATTCAATGTATATATAGAGGAAAGAGAGAAAGACGGACTGAGCTAATTATCAACTATGAACCTACAATTATTTTATGGACATCATGCATAATACAAAGTTCAATCAGGACAGCCTATTTTTCCACAAAAGACTTCCAAAAATTCTGCTAGCTTCACCTTGCAGACTTTTTATTATGGCACTAAACTTCAAAACCCCCCATCTTTTCCTAGGAAACCCAGAAATAACAGTCAGTGGCAACATGCTGCAAGAAATTCTGACTAATAGGACAATCAAACAGTTGCTAATTCAAGCCCTAACACACCTATCTTTATGGTAAAATGAGTTAATAAATGCAGTGAAATAAAAAAAAAAGTGACTGCTTCTGCACTCCAGATACATTATTTGAACCCCAGAATATTCAATGCAACAAGACTTTTTATTTTTAGTTGATGGTGACATCCATACACAATCTTTTTATTAGCTATACTTATTGGTTTATATGTAAAATCCCAGCACACATCAAATGCATGGAGAATAGGCAGTGATCTATCAACAGAGTGATTTTTCACCACATATACAAAAAAAAATCAAAAGGAAAATGTAGCTGCAGATGATAGCACATTCACCAAACGTCACTAATAGTTGTCCTTCAGTGGCAAACAGTGCTGTCTGTACTGCTCACCCTATTTATCAACCAATGAATGTGACATTCACTGCATTTTTGAAAATCTACTTAGCACTGTCAATAAAGCTCAAATCTGTGTTTTAATGATTCGGAAGTGCAAAAACTGTGGAAAATATTGCCAATTTGAGAGAGACGTTGCCCTGGTATCCCTAACTTCTGCACACAATTCAATAAACTTCACTATATAATACACTATTCACAAACTACAATATTGCTTTAAACTGAACCACAACTGCTATGTATGCATCAACTTTGTTTTAATAATAGGCACATGAATTAAATAACTATATCATGAACCTTTATATAACAACTGACATGTAAAATATTCCGTCATAAGATGTAAAAAGAACATTTGAAATAGGTAAAAGAAAATAAGGTGGAAAATAATTTAAAAATTGAAGTTAAAAAAAAGTAGAAATAGGTAAAAGAAAATAAGGTGGAACATAATTTAAATATATTAAATGCCCAAACTAATTCAGAGCAAAGATTAACAGAAATATTAATAAGCGGTCTTATATGTTGGTAACCCAAAGCTTATCCAATACATATTTCTAGAGAGAAATGTGCATGTATTCAGTAGATTTATATAAAAAGAAAAGTGACCGTTACAAAGGACAGACATTTACAGCATTTAAAGTTCAATGTCTTTAAATCTTTAAATTAAAACAAGAAAAATATACATAAAAACATATAATAAAAACATATATAATAAATCACTGAAATAAAATTGAACATAGCTAATTCTTTGTTTAAATAATATGTCTGCAGATCGCATAAACAACCATTAAAGAAGTCAGATAATAAACTTTTGCTTTGTAAGTCTTTTTTTTTAATGGGAGTTGATACTGAATTATTTAAGGAAGAAGCTATCTTTGGCAGTAACACCTCCATGAGGTAAACAGGATAAGGATCTGTCAAATGCAGCTTTACTGTTTAATGTGCAACTAGCTTAATGGAGAGGGTTGTGTAAAGAATCTGCAATGTTCTTTCCTGTATTTATTTATAACTTGGGACAGAGTAGGGAATAGTTAAGACCCCTGTCAGTTTTTTTCTTTTTTGGTCTATGTCCCATTAGGGAGGTTAGGTTGCCCTTTGTGTCCTGTCCAGGCACACATCAGGCAGCAATATAGTACGAGATCTATCTAATTTCCTGTTCACACCTAGGCATTTCATGAACACACGCCAAACGTGCGCTTGGTCACAGAACACGTCAAAACCATGCAAATCCCACCTCAACCTAACCACTCAACCATCACGTTCTCAAACAATTCAGCCCCATACAGCTACCTCCTCATGTATCACTTCCCCCTCCCTTTTAAATCATAAGCCCTCAGGGGCAGGGCCCTCCTTACTAATTGTAATGTCTTCCTTATATTGTAAAGCGCTGTGCAAACTGTTGGCGCTATACAAATCCTGTATAATAATAATAATGCAAAGCGTTTGCAGTGCCATTACTAGTTAATGGTACCCCAAATGTGGCAAGCCAAAGGCGTGGAAGATTTTGCAGCATGAGCTACTTTCCAGTGTTTGTCACGCGTGCAGGAGCCCATTGAAATCACTGGACGACGTGCGGGAAACATAGGCATGTGAACAAACATGAGCATGACGCGTGTTCCTGCTATGCTCAGGTGTGAACGGGGACTAAGCACAGTGATAGCACAGGCGTCTCATTATCTACTGTACCTGTGACAACTCAAACATTTTGGATTTTCTATCACGTCCTATACTGGAGATAACTGTCACCAGGACCAATATAGAGAGCTGGTGAATCTTCCCGCAGGGACACAAACGGCAATAAAAACCAGACAGAGATTCTAATCGTTTTCACATTCTACCCAACGCTAACAAAAACATTTTGGCTCTTGCAGTAAATAAAACAGCAAAAGGCAATTTCAAACAATTTTAAAAAGCCTAATAAAGATAAAAATTGAAATATTTGTTTTTTATGACGATTTCCCCACTGTGAAATAGTGAGGAGGCTGGAGGAGGAGGTTCACCTGTGTGCAAGCTCCAGAGTCCTGGTAGGTGAACTCGTATGGGGATCCAAACGGCCTCTTTGCAACTGTGCTTCCGGGGAGAGGGCTGATTTTTTTACAAGTATAAAACTAAAAGAAAAGACAAAAAAGCCAAATGGATTGCAATTATGCAGCCCTGTGAAACAGATCAGAATTGACAGAATGTTGGTGAATCACATTTTTACTTTTTCTCTAGTATATGAGTAATAATATCAAATGTTGCTGTTAATCAGCTGTAAAGTTTTTTTCTGGGTTTATTTTTCCATTCACATTAAAGGCAATGTTTGCAAAGTGTGCTCAAACATGCGCTTGTAACGCTTGGACAAGCAGTGATGTCCCTTACAAAATGTATTTGAATGGCTTAGAACAGCCAAAAATATATGTCTATAGACACAACACTGCACCTTGATGTTTGTGAAAAGCACAAATAACGTGCAAACATGAGCAGGAATGCCGCTCAGTTTATAGCCTAGTCATTAGCTTAAAAAAATAAATAAAAAATGGGCTTCACGATCAAAAAATATTGCATGACAAAAATACAATGTTTAATAAAAATTTTAAAAAAATACATCTTGTGAGCAAAACATATGGAACTATTTTAAGTTATTTTTTTTATTTTATTCCTAATATCCAGCCTAGAGAAATATGTTTTTAATTTAAGAGCTTTATATAGATAACAAGTGTTAATGTTTCATATTTTTTTCTTTTATTTACTAAAGAAGTAGTGAATAAAATAAAGCTGTTTACCCTTCAATCATCCATTGATATGCAAGCAAAAAAAATGTATTTTTTAATTTCCCTTGCACATATTTTAAGTAAAATAATTTCACTTTGTAAAGTGTACATGCCCTGCTCATTTAGGAAGTCGGTGCAAAGTCACCTTTTTTTAGGGGCCCCAGCTATAAATTTTCTGTTGTTCCGCGGACTTTAAAAACAATTTGGTGCTGAGCAACTAAACTGTAAAAGTTAACCTGTGTTCCCTTCATAAGTTCAAAAATACATGCAGTGGGGTGAGATCCTTCTGCACACAACTGGATGGTTGACATGAACAATTCACCTTACATCACTCTTCAGTTACATTAAGCCTGTGCAGAATATCTGCCACAAAAGGTAATATGAGAACCCCAGTATCTAATTTTAAAGCTCTCCTTGAGGTTATTACGCAATAGGATGAGCACTCCTGAATGTGAGTATCATTTCTAATAAAAAATATTTAGCAGTAAATGGTACATTACATGGCAGTAATAAATCAAAGCGTTTACCTCTTTCTCACAGTTTGTGCTAAGAGTCAGCATAGCCATTGGGCTGTTGGGTGCACTGTTCCCTGGTGGCATCATGTGGTCTCCTTGCTGGTTCGGACAGGGCAAGCTTAGTGCTTTGTTGGGATGCTTGGTGGTGGTCAGGTATTGTTGCACCTGCTGTTTCTGAGCCTGCTGGATATGGTACTTGGTTGGATTTTCAAGGTGGGTCTGCACCTGACAAATAAAGTCAAACATCATTAGCTTTCTACTACAATGGCTTATTTTTTTGTCCTACAATTTTCCTTATTTTAATTATATATATACACACACACACACACACACACA
>NW_017306464.1:1376524-1377151 GCF_000935625.1 Nanorana parkeri | reverse complement strand
TTTGCTCTCACAAACCAATACCCTGAATAAAAATTCCCAGATCTGTGCTAAGAACATACAAAAACAGTTATGTAGCAGCATTGATATTACTCTCATTGTAGTGGATAATAGTAGAAATGTAATATTTAATTGAGTATTCCTATTATTCACTTTATATGGCACTATTAGGGTTATTCACAAAAGGGTGAAAGGTTTGGAGAAGGCAGGAGAAGTGAACAATCTAGGACAAAATAGTTGATTTGGAAAAATTCTCCAATTCCGTTCACTTTCCAGTTCACCTATGTTGTCCTAGATTGTTCACTTCTCCTGCCTTCTCCAAACTCTCCACCCTTTTGTGAATAGCCCTGTATGTATATCAGTACACATCACTGTCATTTTCCAAGACAAGCAACATTTACACAACCCCGCTCTTATTTCATAAAAATGGCAAGGCCTATATATGTTATTTCTACATAATTACAACAAAATATTGTATAGCTTATAGCTAAAATATTGAGAATTTTACAGATTAACCAGTATGCCTCTTCTTTACCTACTGATGACTATGTAAAGAGCTCCGGTGTCTTGCCTCACATATGAAGGTCAGATAAAGAGCCCTTGTAAAATTTTAAGGTTTCTTTTAAAAGC
>NW_017306464.1:1336235-1376455 GCF_000935625.1 Nanorana parkeri | reverse complement strand
GAATGTAGTGGCAATGGTAACATATCTAATTAGTATACATTTACTCTTCTTAAAAGCTTTGCAAGAAAACTTCTCCAACACAAAAATAATAGAAACAGAATAAAAAAAAACTATCCCCCTTAGCCTGTGCTTATTATTAAGTGCAGTAATTTGCAGCAACAATTTAGAATTCATCTTTCCCCAGTATGACTTCAGAAACATGATTGGTTACTATGACCTATTGCATTTCGAAACTATCACTTAAGAATAAGCACTCCACTAGTGAGTAAAGTAGTGTGCCCATAACAAAAAAAAGTATATAAAAAAAAAGGAAATAGACAGATATGTAAATAATATAATCCCACCTGGTAATGATTATAGTCAAGCATTTCCAGCATACTACAGTCCAACGGCTTTAGCCAAAAAGTCACCTAAAACTTGGTTATCTTTAGCTCTCAAGCGGCTTTATTCAACCTCCACAAACAAGTTTTCTAAAGTGCGCACAAGAAACTTCATTACAGCTATCCAGGGCTTATAATAAGCTAAGCTAATTAGTTACGCGTGTAAAGAAACAAACAGCTCATACAAGGGGCTTTTTGGGAGCCCGGGCAAGTGTTGCCATTTATCTGGATACTATTTTTTTCTGACGACTTTGACGTCATTCTTTTTCATAAACATAAAAGGACCTCTTTTAAGGGGGCATGCTATCAAAGTCAAATTGGCAAAAACGCTCGGGGCGTTTCGTCTATTCATCTTTTGTTCCAGTGCTGCCGATAGACAATGTTCTGTCTTTCTAATCCGTAAGGTTAAAAGTTGTGTGTTCGTGTTTTATAAAAGCAGACATCGCGCTGGGATTCCTACGCATGAGTCTCCTTTACACGTGTCAAGCATCCATACATTAAAATATGGCTCCCTGCTGGCCCCGTGTATGGCTCTGTGTTAGATGTTATCGCTTGCCACTGTAACGATTCATTTGCCCCACTTGAGGTCATTTTTGGTTATGATTTTTTAGAGGAGATGTACACATTTGTAACAGAAGATACACTTAATCTCATTTAAGCAGGCGCAGCTCTCGAAATTGTACTATTTTTAAATGGTCACTGTGGCATATTTTAAAGGGGCGCAGGTTTTAGGACACCTTTGCTGAAGGGCTGTTCAGATTAAAGCTAAACTCCAGGAAACAGCTAAGACACAGGGGGTAGGATGGGCTGATTCTGACTAGCTGACTTCATTTCTAATGTTGGGTTCTTTTTTTCAGCACCAAAACTCAAACCCCATTTTAGTGATCTTTAGGACTCTAGAACAAGATATTGGAGCACACTAATTAGGTATGTCCCAATAACATTTTTTTTGTTTCAAGACCAAGTACAAGTACTTTCCCTCAGGTATTGCCGGTACCAATTACCTATACTTTTTCTTAAAGGGACATTTTTTCTAAAACAATAGAGACTAATGATGATTTTAGGGCAGTTTCTTTATAAATATAAAGAACTGTAACTCAATCAATGATCATTCAGCAATGGAGAATGGCAACCAGCAATAGAGGGCTACAGATGCAATCAATCCATAATTAAACAGCAATGGAAAATGGCACCCGGCTATAAAGGACTACAAATCTCAGCAATCCATGATTATTCAGCAATGGAGAATAGCAACCAGCAATTGATGGATTGCTGAGATTATTGTCAGTTGCCATTCTCTATTGCTGTATAATCAATGATTAGAAGAGCAATGTGGAATGGCAACCAGCAATAGAGGACTACAAATCTCAGCAATGCATGATTGCTGGTTGCCAGGGCTGCGTGCAGATCTCACCAGGGCTGTGTTTAAGATTCACCAGAGCTGCATGCAGATCTCACCAAGGCTGTGTTTGTGATTCACCAGGGCTGCGTTTGGGTCTCACCAGGGCTGCGTTTGGGTCTCACCAGGGTTGCGTACAGATCTCACCAGGGCTGCATTTGGGTCTCACCAGGGCTGTGTTTGAGATTCACCAGGGCTGTGTTTAAGACTCACCAGGGCTGTGTTTGGGACATACCAGGGCTGCATTTGAATCTCTTCAAGGCTCTGTAGGTGGGTGCCGGGCTGAACGGGTGGGATCCAGGCTCATGCCGCCTTCGGAGCTGTACAGACAGGTGTGGGGTTTTCCTTAGCTGTGCCGGCGTCGGAGGCAATGTATGGCCGGACCAGCACTGTCAAAAGACAGCTGCTTTAGGCCCCAGCAGGCTGCCTCAGCTCCCCAGCAAGCAGGGGAACATCAGGCAGCCGAACATATTTAAAAATTTTAAGGGCCGGTATAGGTCTTTAAAATCGGAGCATTTTCAAAATGCCCTGTATCGGCCCTGATACCAATACTAGTATCGGTATCGGGACATCTCTAATACTTATATAAAAGCTGAAGTCCAGACAAATAGCTAAATGCACAGATGATATACATATATGAGAACTGCTTTACCTGGCAAAGGATTTATATTTCTGCCCATCCAGTCCTGAGAGGTATGCAGCTCTGCTCCACAGCACAGCTCAATGTAGCAGGGAAGGGCTCCTGATATTTCCCTGCTGCAGATTCACTTTCACCTACAGGCCTCCTACTCTCCTCAACCTGTAACTGGGCAGTGAAAAGAGAAGCAGCATACCGATGAGCACATCCCTCAGTCACTCTGCTCTCTATCTATTAGTATACATCAACCCACCTGGCTGGCTCTTTGTGCTGCTCCTTCCCTACCTTCTCTGAGCATTGTTCTACAGTAGACTACAAGAGGCTGATGTCTTTTAACCTGACTTACAATGTAACTATAAAGGGGAAAGTGCAAATGTATGAAAGATCCAGTAAAACTTTAATGATCGTTGTGCAAAGTTTATAAGAAGACAGCAAACACATTTCAGATGGCTAAACAAATCCCTCCATCAAGGCTAATAAAATAACATAAAATAAGTGTATATAAATATATCAATAGATTTATATACATGTGTGACAAGCTAGGTTCATATAATGAACAATGATGCATATGAAACTAGAGCATCAGCACTATTTATTTGGCTTATCTTGGACACCCAGTGAATAGAGTGGATGCTCCTGATGATAGGGATTTCAAGATTCTCACAGCCACAGACATGACTCCCAGAGAGAGATGCATCATGGGATTTGTAGTTTCACCACAGCTGGAGGGCCGGAGTTTGGACACCCCTGCCTTATGGTGACAACAATGCCCATACCTGGGTAATGTGTGTTGAAACTCACATATGTCGAAAATTGCCATTTATAGCTTCCATGGGAAGCCCATATGACAGGGTGACGATGCAGTAATACAGCTGGGAGAGAGGGACAGAGCGTTGTCACCCTATAACAAGAAGTGCCTGAACAAAGACCTTCATGGCAGGATCACTAGATATTTTAATGAAAGCTGCAGAATTAACAAGATTGAAAATTATTTTTAAACGTACCCTAAAGTGCTGTTAAGGTCAAAAGATTTTTATCAAATGCTGATTCCGGCAGAATCAGCTGACCCTCTAAGCACTGGTCCTGATATCTTGTTTTAGGGTGGCTCCTTTCCCTTGCAGGGTCATATAGAGCTACCCCTGTGTGTGCTAGTAAGCTGTGTGTTTCTCCATACACAGCTTAACTCCCCATTCACACCTTGGCATTCTGTGAACACGTGGCAAATGCATATCATGCGTCCACTAGATATAAAATAAAACTAAATACAAATGAGTCTTTTAAATGATCTGACATTGATGGAACTCTTCTACATGAGACAATACTTCCTCTGTTTGCAAAAACCAACAATAAATGTTACAATGTATATTCACATGTTAACAACGTTGATATTGTTACGTAAGCTTTATCGCTGGGCAAAGCCTTTGACCTTTCAGTTATTTTTAACTATTCTCTTCAAGGCCGAGACTATTTTAGACTGCAGTAACTCAGAAATTATAAATGTTTTTTTTTCTTTTACAATTGGGATAATTCTAATGAAAAACACGAGCTCTGAATAATTCAAAATTCTCTACCAGTGCTGACTGGCGAGGACTAAAGGTCAATGAAATTGAGAATAATGGGCTTCTTCTGTCCAAGGCAAGAATCGCAGTCCGCTAGAATTCTCACACTGATCTATACGCTTATGTTGTATGTCAGTGAAGAAATATTTAGTCTTCCGCCTACACTATTTGTGGTTGAACAGTTTATAGCAAATATATATTAACTGTCTCACTTGCATAAGGATTTTTTTATTTTGTTCAACCAGTCTTTTATTCCAGACAGCATTGTCATATTGCAAAGCCAGGTCAATGACCACTATTTTCTCTACTGCCATTAAATAATAACAGTTTGGTTCCCAACCTACCTTTAACCTGTGACCAGTCAACGAAGGAGCACCACAACACTGGTGAGGTCAAAGCCAGGCTAATGACCAATATTTTCTCTACTGTCATTAAAGGAGAACTATGAGGCAAGTGAAAATCACTCAGCCTCATAGTTCTAGCCGACCTGTGACAATGAAACTGTCACGGGTCGGCTCAATAGATCTGGAGGTGAGCGAACACATAGCGTCGCTCGCTCATTTCTTGATCTATCCCTGCAGAGAGCCGTGACTGGCACTTACGGCTCCCTGCAGGGATTCCCTTCCCCTGTCCAATCCTCCAGAGCTGACTGACGGACGGTGGAGGGGGCAGGCCAAGCTGGCTCTGCCTCTACATAGGCAGAACCAGCTGTCAATCCCGCAGCTGGGTGGATCTCGACAGTAATGTCGGGATCCGTCCCGGCTGCGGCGTCTCAGTATACTGAGCTTTGCTAGTTTGTGTCCTCCCGTTACCCTTAGGACAACTATGGGAAAAATCCCTGACCCCATAGTTCTCCTTTAAGGAATAACAGTTTGGTTGCCAACCTACCGCCAACCGGTGACCAGTCAATGAAGGAGCATCACAATACTAGTGAGGTCAAAGCCAAGCCAATGATCACTATTTTCTCTACTGCCATTAAGGAATAACAGTTTGGTTGCCAGCCTACCTCCAACCTGTGACCAGTCAATGAAGGAGCATCACAACATCTGCAAGGTTAATGTCAGGCCAATGATAACTATTTTCTCTACTGCCATTAAGGAATAACAGTTTGGTTGCCATTCTACCTCCAACCTGTGACCAGTTAATGAAAGAGCATCACAACACTGGTCAGGTCAAAGCCAGACCAACAACCACCATGTTCTCTACTGCCATTAATCAATAGCAGTTTGGTCACCAACCTACCACCAAATGTGACCAGTCAATGAAGGAGCATCACAACATTGCTAAGGTCATCACTCTGCTCCACCCTCCTGTCATGAAACTCCCACTGTTAGAATGATAGCACTGTGAAAAGCAGCAGAGGCTGACTGGCTTCTTAGTGTGGCCCCTTCTTCTCCCAGTCAGAGAGCAAACTAGACAAATTAAATATATGGGAAAGTTAAACCTGCTTAAGAAAATAAAGAATACATTGGTGCTACAATTTCAGTGGTCATATAAAAACAAGAATAAAGTCAGGGTGTTTCCAGGCCCGGATTTCCCACAAGGCCACCGAGGCCCGGCCTTTGTGTATTGTGGAACCTGGCCTTGGGGCAGCAAGGAGAGTAAATCCGGCCCTGGGTGTTTCCTATGTAAAGGGAAGACATTGAAAGGTATCTAATTAAATCTGGCCACAGACCTGTGAGGGCAACTGAAAGTTCACACTGTGCCTTCCACCTGTAACAAAATGTATTCTTCAATTGCCCAAGAGTACATCTTGAGGTGGATGGAGCAGGGTGGAGGAAGGAATAGGGAGCACAAATACAAATACAGTACCTCCTGCATCCCTGATCAATTAAAGGGCATATATTGTCAAAAACAAAAAAATAAAAATAAATCCGTATTTCAATATTGAAGTTCTATCCCACTCCCAATAGCCTGATCGAGCTAGAAGTATGTAAACTTTCTTATCAAAGATGCCCTTAGGATGTTCAAAATTTCACACAGTGAATATGCATTTCCTGGTATCACTGCTCCCACAGAGCCTGCCATCTGAACTACAACTCAACTTCTGAACAATGTAACAGAAGCAATGCATGATGGGATATGTACTCTTGAGATTGCATCACATCAAGCAGCAGGGAAAGAGATTCAAAGCACACTGGGAATCCAGGAAGAGAGTGTCTTGGATTTACATCTGCTGACAAGGAACATGCAGACAGGAGGAGAAAGCAGAAAGATGACTTCATCAGTCTGCTGCTGCTCCTTTACTGTACAATCACAGGTGGTGGGCAGGGAGGTAACCCAGCTCTGATGCCTAACTGAAGCAGAGAAATCTCAGGTCACTGGGCTGGCTATACTGTGTAGCAGGGTTGTGTAAATATCAGGAAGGAAGGGACAAAAACACAAATCCTTCGTCAGGTAAAACAGCTCCAATGTATAAATTTCAACTGCATATTTAGATCTTTGCCCGGAGTTCAGCTTTAAGCCCACTATTCGGGTCTCTCTTTGATATACAATAACAGGGGAAGCATTTGATAAAGTGATCATTTACAACATCCCAAAACTGGAAGCACCTTGTATTAAACCTTAATTCTACAGCTCACAGTCACTGCTAGAACGAATGATTGGATTTACAGTTAATGAAGCATAGTTTTGTTAACAAAGCCCTGATTTATGCTCTTAATTAGCCTGCTAATGCGGCTGCAAAATGAGATTTGTTTTACACACTCTACTGAAAACTATATCAAATATCCTTATCTGTGCAATGCACAAAAAGTGCCATCACAGATGAATCAAGACTTTCCTAGAAGGAAGTGATCAGCCCCGCCTCATTTTCTACAATGTAATATATTCTCTGTGACCCTAACTGTTAGTTATAGACATAAAGCATGGAATTGTGTAAGTCTCTGGAAAGTACAGACAGTACACAAAGTAATTGCATGAAGTTAAAGGAAAAAACAGGGATCAAAGCATTACAAAAGATAGTATGAAGCTCGGGGTTCAAAATAATGGCTTAATGGTTAGCACTTCTGCCTTGCAATACTGGGGGATCCTGGTTTGTATCCCAGTCAGGGCACTACCTGCATGGAGTTTGCATGTTCTCCCTGCGCTTGTGTATTTTTCCTCCCACACTCCAATGGCAATGCTGGTAGGTTAATGTCTAATCAACCTTAGTATGCAAGATAAGGACCTTAGATTGTAAAATATTTCTGTCATTTATAGAGTGGAGAAATGTTAGATCCTCCACCTGGTTTTTGTTGCCGTTCATGTTCCTGTTGGGAAGATTTCCCCTCACTATCTGTCACGTATTTAATTATGGCTGCATTTCAGTTTAAAGAGACACTGTCACCTTGCCCATACAGTGTCTCTGCAAAGCTCCCCTTCCCAGGTGGAGGTTAATATAAGGGGGTTGTGGGGGAAACCTTTGCTGAAGCACCCTCATTTTATTCTGCATGGGCAAATTGACAGTGTCCATTTAAAAAAATCAGTTAATTTGCATATTAGCATCCTTTTAGCTTCAGAGAGTGTTTTCATTTTCTTAGGTTAGGTTAAGCCATTTGGCATAATAAACTGTACAAATGTTTTAATTTACTAAATTTTTTTTTTTTACAGCATTAAAAAGTGAAAAAATAACAAAAACACTCCCCTTCCTGCCACTAATGGAAGTTCAATTAAATTATAGTCCTGCTCCCTAGTCTGCATATTAGTGTGGCTATACTACGGTAGCACCGGGCCGTGGAAAGATTCACATCGGAGTACCTGTCAGATTTGTATGCTACTACCTGGTAGAATCTCTGTGCAACCAATTGTTCTATTTTATGGAGAGGAAGGAGTGTTTCACCCCTTGTATGCCGCAATGTTCTAGTTCAGCATTGGATAGTTGTAATAGCAATATAGGCACACAGACCACCCAACACCTACCACCCAGTCCTTTGTGGCGTCCCTAAATTTCAGGTCTCTCGGCTCTCTAGCCCCCGACTCACTTATACTCAACTTTCTTGCCCTCTCCCAATGATCAGTTGCTCCTTAGCAACTAACACAAATACCTATCGCTTCCAGATATGAGGGAGCATGTGACCTCCTCCCAAGGTACGGGCCTAAGTGGCCAATCACCAGGCCAAAACACTGACACCTTACAAGCAAACCCTGTGTAAGCAGTGACACCATCCATTACAGAGCGTACAATAGATGTTGACTTCCGGAGAAATGGAGTGGGACGGTTGCGAGAGTAAGGTGAATATAAATGGCTCAGGGGGTAAGCTAGTAAAAGATGGGATGGGATAGTATCTGATTACATAATCATATAGTGTAGAGATGATTTGCTGACTGTCTGGTAGGTATAGCTCCACCAGGTTTATAGCAGGCACCTCCAATGTCTTCAACTTCCCTTTCCTGTATCTGTCCAACAATCCAATCTCCATTCTCCTAAACATTTTAGGGAAGTACTGAACTAACCTGGTGGTAACATTGTTCTGTAGATTCAGGGACTGGTGAGGTTGGTCTGTGAACTCTGTAAATGTGTTGTAATTTGTTGGCACTTCATACATAATGACTGCATGGTCGGTATAAATCACTACTTATACATCTCTACTGAGGACAAAATCTTTAGTGGTTGGTATACCCCAAAAGACAAAAAGACTGATTAGATAACGCAAGTCATAATACAACATATTGTCAGGGCAGAAAAGTATAACCGGCGTTGTATGAACTCCTAAGAATTATATAGTTAAAATATGAGATTACTAGTCTTATTCATAATGGATCATCACTTAATGGCAAATTGACGTAAAAATTCAGAAAAAAAAAAGTTTATGATATTGGATAAAGGAAAGGAAGCTGAGGGGGATGAACATACCACAGATTTATAGAAGACATTCATGAGGCCTTTGAACAGAATGGACGTTTGTTCTTGCTGAATCGCCGTAGGTCTTTTAGTTTATCACTTAAAAATAAAGTTATTTTTCAAGTCCTCTCTCTTGACTGAATAGAACATTTTGTTTTCTCAGAGACTGAATTATCATGGGATTTTGAAGCAAAGTTGGAACTGTTTTATGATAGCAACTGTATTTATGGCAAAGGCAAACAATATAAACTACAAACGCTCCTTTGCCCACGTTGGGTGCTCAAGAATTGTTGATTTTTTCCTCAAAGAAAAGTGAACCAATCATAAAAATAAAATATAAATTCCAACTGCATATGTCTGCCTAGGAAGAGCTTCCCTGGGCTTCCGTGTTGGCTGAGTTTTCACCAGAGAAAAGTCAACCAGTCCTTAAACCCCCATAAAGTTATTGCACAGCTAAGTGGACTAAGTAACAGATATCAAATTCAGGAGGTATCTGTAAGGCACATTGAGTTCCAGTCAGAGCTGTTCCAGCCATGAGAGAAGGTGAAAATGTTGTTTCAGTTGGCCTTCTAGAGGCATTAAAGGCCAAGCTTCTCATTCCATCCTACTGATCAGAGATTACATACCTGTGCTGCTCTTTTAGTTTGCACAGTGTCAGATCCGACTTGGATTGTGGGTAGTCGAGCCTATCACTTCTGGGTAAAGTCAAGTGTTGATAGCAGCAGAAGCACTCTAACCTTTATTGGATTTATGCTCAGAGGAAAAATGGCATTGCTAATTGGCCCCTATGCCTATACTTGGCATTTGTCATGAGAATGGGTGTATGTGAAAATATGCGGAACTTCAGTTCGGCTGTTCTTTAGCAACAGACCCCTCTTTCCATCGATGCTTTTATGTCTACATGTGTCTAAGGCAATAAAAGTAAAGGGGAATAGACATGCACGATTCGTTTTGTTCCGAATTCAAATTTGGACGAATATCAGCATATTCGGACATTGAGAGGCATCCAAATTTCCAAATGAAAGAAATAACGAATACGAAGGTATCAGAATTCTTGATAACTAAATTCTCAGATACATCCATAAAATTTTCCGAATGTCATTCGGAATTAATTTATGTTGTTAAACTTTAAAATATAAAAGAAAAACAGCAAATAGTCCCTCCCCAAAGGGTCTGGTAGGGATTTGGGGACGGACCTCTTCCCCACAACCCTGGCGCGCTGGTTGTTGGGGTTTGTGGGCAGGGGGCATTGGGGCCCCCCCTAAAATTCCTACCAGACCTAAAGGGTCTGGTATAAATTGGGGTTGGGGAGCTGCAAGCTTTTTTTTTTTTTATTACTGTTTCTGTGGATTGTCAAAAGTTAAAAAGAAAGAAGTAAACATTTAATGTCACTTTTCTGCAACTAATTTTCGTTCGTAAATATAGTTGCTCTCATGCGAAATGAACGCAAATTTCGGAATCGGACAAATTCAAATACCAAAACGAATTGACTTTTGAACCTGAATCCCGAAAAACAAAATAACAACAAATATGAATCAAACCGAAACAATTTTTTTGCCAGCTTACATGTCTAAAGTGGAATTTTCTACACATAATAGTTTAAACAAGCCAGATCCTGAAATAATGATAACAGGCATATATTTTAACAACATCAGTACTAAGAGAACAAATGGGTCCTTTATCTCTTCCGTACATAAGAACATATCAACAAACTGTAATTGGGCCAAATGTAAAACAAAGTTGCTTTAAACACTCCCAATGAAAACTGGGAAGAGAGTGTTGAAAGCACAAATGGTGAAATGTTCAACCTAAGTACGATTACAATTATTAAGATTTATTTTGGACTATCATCTATAGTGTTGTAAAAAGTGAGTGCTACAACAAGGATAAAAATACAATCTCATGTTGTACAAGTACATAAGGCTAAGGGACCATTACATTTGGGTAGTACCATTCACACTGCAGAGGAGAAAAGTAAAGGCACTGGCCTGGCATTGCAGTATGACAGGGGTGCTTGGATCAAAGGTCTAGCTGAACAGAATTTGAAACCCCTGGCCAAGTAAGGTAGTTTACATAAATGTATTTTAATTGTGCATATATCTGTTTGTCTGTAGACCCAGTTGAACTATAGGCAGCCAGCTACTATTGAAATACCGTACATACATACAATACAAGCTAATCAAAGGGTTTCTCATTTTGTCCAACAAGCCTGCAGATTTACCCAGCTCTGCAAGAGCCACTGCCAGATTGACGACTTAATTTTTCTCTATGAATCAATATAGATTGGTCACTTCCCTGCCCCCACCTGTGCACAACATACTTCCCACAGCCCACACAAGCCTGGGGAATTTATTGCCACTTTACTCCACTCCTGCAGCACATACTCACCTTCCCTTCACTCCCTCACTGTTCTGTACCATTGCCAGAAGTGAAGAGTGGAAGACCTCTGTAAGCTCTCCTTGTCCCCAAATGGCAGCACTGGGCCAATCACCAAGTACTATTGCTGTCACATGGGAGGAAAAGGAATGAATCACATGCTCCTCCATACAGAGAGCTATAGAGTGTTTAACTGTAATCAAAAGACAAAATATTAATTCACTGACAAGCAACAGAGGCATATAGATCAGAGTGAGATTTTTTGCCCTGGAAAACGCCCATTATTCTCTGTTTGGTTAACCTCCTATGAATTGGCATCCCTGGTTGCCAGGAGCTGGATGGGACGCCGGCCAGAGCAACCCAGGTTACAAAGAGCCTGGTGGGGAAATGTGTAACGGTGCTAGACATCTCCCCACCCAGCTCTTAGCAATCTGGGGCACTGTGGCCGGCATCCCACCCGCATACACATCTCCCCAACTTCTCTGGTTGCGTAAAGCCTGGCGAAAAGATGTGTATGGCCATTACACATCTTCCCACCTAACATTAGCAACCTGGTATGCTCTGGCTGGCGTCCTGCCCAGCTCCTGGCAACCAGTGATGTCACTAGTTGCCAGTAGCTAGGTGGGATGCCGGCCAGAAAGTGCCTTGTTGCTAAGAGCTGGACGGGGAGAGAAAAAAAGTCAGCCCCCCCCTTTCAAGTGGTGCCCAGGGCATGTGCCATATGTGCCACACCCAGGATAGGCCAGTGCCAGTGTATCTCTGCTCTAAGCTGTATAATAACCACTTCACATCCCCTATCCTGTACATCTTTACATTAACCCCTTCATCTCCATTTTCCCACTGTATGTTACATTTATATTAACCCCTTCGCCTCCCTCTGTGTATAAACTGTACATTTATTGTGTCTAGTTCACCATTACCAAGCTCCGTGTTTTAACCTCCTCATGTTTCTTCATTTCCAAAGAATTGTGGCAACAAATGAGGTCACCTTGGGGTGTCTGCTTTTCAAAAAGAGGTCAGTTTTGGGTTTTTTTGTGCTGCCATGACAATTTTATGTGCAATATTTTATAACAGAAAGTTTTTTTTATATTTTTCTTTTATGTATTAAATAATATTTTTTTTATAAAAAGTGGTTAATTAAATACCAAAAGAAAGCTTTATATCTCATAAAATAGTGATAATAAATGAATTTGAGCACAGTGTTGTGTGTTGGAGTTATTCTCAGTCAAAATTTCACAGCACTGAAAACTCAAAAACAGTTTGGTAATCAAGGGGGTTTAATATGCTGAAGTTTAAATCCTCACCAGTCAGTAACGTGTGTGATGTATCATTTGTAATTATTCTGAACTCGTGTTTTCCATTAGAATCTTCCCATCTCTTAGAAAAAAATATTTATCATTTCTTAGCTACCGCAATCAAAAGTTCCAGTGTTGGAGAAAACAGTTAAAAATAACTGAAAGGTTGAAGGCTATCAGGCTTCGGCTCAGTAGATCGGGAGGTGAGCGAACTGATACCGGCGTTCGCTCACCTCTTGATCCTGTCACGACTTTCTGCCGTGACAGGGGAGGGGCTGGATTCCCCCCTCCCCGCTCCGATACGCCAGCGCTGACTGGCGGAACTGACAGGGAGGGGGCGGGTACAGCTAGCTCTGCCTCTAGATAGGCAGAGCCAGCTGTCACTGGATCCGCTCCGGCTGCGGCCAGCTGTAGCTCGCGGTATACTGAGCTTAGGGTAACGGGGGGACGCTAGTTTGTGTCCTCCCGTTACCCTAAGGAGAACTATGGGTAAAAGCCCTGACCCCATCGTTCTCCTTTAAAGTGATCTTAAAATCGAAAGGTTTTTCAGCTATTTCAAATGCTGATGAAATCACTTACAATGGATGCTGCTCCTTGGTGTAAAAGCTTTAGCTTCCTGCAGAATGAGCTGGTCCCCTGAGCACTGACCAGGATATCCTGTTTTAGGATGGCTCCATTCCCTTGCAGGGTCCTATGTAGCCACCCTTGTGTGTGCTAGTAAGCTGTGTGTGTCTCCACAAACACACAGCAAGGCAAACTTCTCCCCTGTTCCCCGAGCCTATCTTCTTTCTTCTCCAAGTTAGTAGACGGACAGCTACTGGAGATTGATCTGTTCCTAGTAATCAACAGGAAGTTCAGAGAAGCTGAGCAAAAAGAGTTGAAGCTGTCCGTAAACATGATGGGCACATATGTAAAGAAATACTGTGCTGGGCAATGTGTATTTTTTTTATCTGGATTCATTATTGAAAAAAAAAAGACTGAGTTTATTACTTCTTTAATGGTAATTTACAGTTACATTTATATCCCTAACATCTACCCATTAAATCTAAGTGGAGTTCATCTTTAAAACTTCTCTCATATGTGAAGTGAAACCACGGCTGGGTAGTCCAGGCTTTAGAAATAGTTTTTCTAGAAATCTGTGACATTGGCACCTTATATTTATACCTCTATATTTATACCTCTGACACTTTTACAAACAGCACCAAAGACATGTATCAGCATTTCATTAATGGATAATCAGGATCTCTGCAGATGTGGCCTGTGGTTAACCAAGCTAGAGGAGACACTGGAATTGTAGTATGACAAGAAATTATTTTCTTAAGGCTTCCAAAAGCACAAAGAAGAAATCTGAACATCAGACAAAAACAAAAAAAAACACCCTTTGATCCAGCTAAGTATATATTTAAAGACAAATTTTAAAAAAAACATGAAAAAAAGAATGAATGTGGTTTTATATATACCTAATATGAAGACCTGATCTCTGCCCGAATTATTTAAGTACACTGCCTGTCCCCAAAAAAGTCACTCAATTTTCCTGGACCTCCTTTAACTTTGATTACGGCACGCATTCGCCATGGCATCCTTTGGATAAGCTTATGCAATGTCACAACATTTATTTCCATCCAGAGTTGCATTCATTTTTCACCAAGATCTTATAGTGATGATGGAAGAGTCGGACCACTGCGTAGTCTTCTCTAGAACAGCCCAAAGATTCTCAATGGGGTTAAGGTCTGGACTCTGTGGTGGCCTATCCATGTGTGAAAATGATGTCTCATGCTCCCTGAAGCACTCTTTCACAATCTGAGCCCGATGAATCCTGGCATTGTCATCTTGGAATATGCCCAATGTGCCATCAGGGAAGAAAAAATCCATTGATGGAAATACCTGATCATTCAGTATATTCAGGTAGGCAGCTGACCTCAAATTTTTTGGCACATAACATTGCAGAACCTAGACGAATTATCCAATGGAAGGTTCTGACCTATTTGCTTAGCTAAATCCAGATGGTGACTTTTTTTTGGACAGGCAGTGTATAATTCATTGTGCACCAAGAGGGAAAGATCGTCAGACAAATAGGGCACTGACTTCACCAGTGTGCAGCTAATTTTTCAGCAGGCTGTGAGAAGAAAGGTGACACCACTGTATTCCTTAATTGTAACAGGGTATCAATGCTGTGCATTGTTTCAAAAGAGGGGTTGGTGGAGTGCTGAACCCACTTATGAAGAGTAACGTGACACAAAAAGTAAATTGACATATCATTTTTGAAGGCAGCTCTCCTTCAGCCGGGGTAATCCCCAAGGATTCCCGGAGTTGTCAAAACAGAACATAAAAGGATAAGAGGTTTTAACTAAATTTAAATTAGGTGCAGTAAATGTTTTCCTATCCAGCAGACTGGTGTATTATAACTATTTAAATCCTTTTTTCATATGATTGCTGTTCAGTATACCCCATTAATTTCCAGCACTAAAGCCCTGATGAAGGGGAAGATGTGAGCCCCAAAAAAGTGTTGGCTATATCCTGTGACCCTTTGTCAAAATAAAACTTTTACTGGACCTAGAACAAACCTTTGGTGCTTTCATCCTTTTATATACAGCGGTGCATTGTAGCAGAGGTGTGTGAATCCAAAAAGTAGCAGAACAGAATTAAAAATATTCCAGCAGGTAAGGGCAGGTCACAGATGGGTATTCCAGCTGTTTGGCCAGTGATTAGTCCTAAACTCCGTAAACTGGTACAGCAAATGAAGAACTAGCTAACACTGCGATTTGTTCGAGGCTAGAGACATGTTACACAAGACTGCCGTGGAAGTATTACACGAGATGTTCAAAGACTGCAGACATGACATTGGAGATTCCCAGAGGCAGTAGACATGATACAGACATAGCTGGAAACAGAGAATATGTTGCAAAAGATGACCAGAGACTTGAAACATGTAACAGGAGACTAGAGATCTCTACCGATATAGTTCATTTTGAGATCAATGCTCCCACATTTGTGCTCCATACAGCTCACTTAAAATATGGCGCCAGCAACTTTTGTTATCAACACAGAGTGATCTATTATAAAAGAGCAAATAAAAAAGAGAGAAATGAGAATAAACAGCAGATTGACTGCTGGGGTCCAAGGGCTGCACAATGAGGAACCACAGGGGTGTGTGTCTTTGGGGCTGTAGGTGGGCAACTAAGAAGCTAATGGATTCAGTGCAACAACACTAACATTTTTCTGTGAATTACTAGCACAGCCACACAAAATGAATGAATTACCTCGTAACAGTAATCTGGAAGCCAATTCAGTTAAAATATATTACTTTAAATATATATATATATATATATATATATGTATATATTCATTTGAGACTCTAGACTTTTAGTGTCTTGTGTATAAGAAGCATAAGGGTATTTTAGAGTACAGAAAACCGTTGTCAGAATGGAATCACGGTTTTTAAAGTTAATGATATGCAGTCTGATGTCCTTCGTCACAGCCATTATACCATACATGTCTTCATCAAATGATGACAATAAAATAATTTGCAGTGACATTGATGTGTGCTCATTTACACAGTGTGTACACAGTCAGCTGAGTTGATGTGACAGCAATATTAAAAGGTAATGTGAAGTTTAAAAAAGAAAAAGGAGGGGGCGGGTTTGTAGGCTTTAAGCCATAATGTGTAGCACGCACACTGCATATTAGCACATTATAGCAGACTTACCCCTGCCAAAGTGACCCCTTCCAGCACTGCCCTCCTACCTCACCAGTGCTTTTGTCTTCGCCCCGAAGTTCTTCCAGGTTTCGAGTCTTCAGCTGATTGATTGGCTGGGTGGTAATGATGTAACTCCCTTGCGCATGTGAGGTAATACATCTCAGAATGCGGGGTCTGTACCAGGCGTTGATGATATAACTCCCTTGCATGCACATGAGATTTACGTCATCTTGGCATGCACGGTCTGTTACTCAAACCCAATTTGGACCTAACCTAGGCAGATTGGCTCATCCTAAGCACTCAACAGGAAGTGCTTAGCTTTTTATAGCATCAACCGAGATCCTAGCCGAATCTTTTGTGAAATCCTACTGGCAGGGTTGAGACACATAGCTCTGACTCCTGACTTCAATGTGCTAAAGATTGCATAAACTGTTGCTGTTGCATCACAGCCTTTGACGATCTCCCACTTTCCATAATGGGGTAATAATATTGACTAGGGATGGTTTGAGTCCAAACCTTTGGCTAAAAAATTGCAAGTTCACTGTCAGAAATAAGGAATGATCAAACATACGTACATAGCCTTCACCCCTGGTCTTCTGAGCCACAGAAGCCAATAGTTTAAAGGAATTAATAGCCCCACCCCCAATTTTCTAAAAGGGTGGGTTCCCAGCAGCCATATTGTCAGTTTGTGTTGGCAAAACAGGGAGATACTTGGTCATTTATTTATTTATGTTTAAGTTTGGCATTATTACCCCCATGGCAGTGCCTGGCTTCTCATGTCTTTAGTTTGACAACAGCTTTCTTATTAGCCCTACAAATGGCAGACTTTAATGGGGTATGCCGCAAAGTTCACTAACTTCAAACAAGATTTGAAAAACTATCTGCGAACTGAACGCAGGAAGATTTGCTCATTCTTAGTATTAACCAAGTTAAATAAATTCCTACTTTCCAGAATACGGTACCATCCTGGCAAGGTTCAGGTAATGGACCATGCCACATTATTATGATTATTATACAGCAAACAACAGTTTGTGCAGCGCTTTACAATATAAGGAAGACATTACAATTACAATACAATTCAAGGCAAGATGGTAAGGAGGACCCTGCCCATGGGGGCTTACAATCTAAAAGGGAGGGGCAAGTGATACATGAGGAGGTAGCTGTGTGGGGATGAATTGTTGAGAAAGTGATAGTTCAGTGGTCAGGTTGAGGTGGGATAGGCTTCCTCGTAGAGATGAGTCTTAAGGGATCGCCTAAAGGCAGTCAGAGTGGGAGATAGATGGACAGGTTGGGGTAGAGAGTCCCATAGGATGGTAGAGGCTCTAGTGAAGTCCTGGAGGCGAGCATGGGAGGAGTTGATGAGGGAGCTGGAAAGCAGAAGGTCATTTGAAGAGTGGAGGAGATGGTTACGGTGATAAGTCGAGACAAGGTTTGAGATATAGCCGGGGGCAGAGTTGTGGATGGCTTTATAAGTGATTGTTAATATTTTGAATTTTATCCTCTGGGCGAGTGGAAGCCAGTGGAGGGATTGGCAGAGGGTGGTTGCAGACACTGAGCGTTTGGTTAGGTGGATGAGTCTAGCAGCTGCATTTATGATAGACTGAAGGGGGGAGGAGCCTGTGTAGAGGTAAGCCAATGAGGAGGGTGTTGCAATAGTCAAGACGAGATATAACAAGTGAGTGGATGAGTAATTTTGCGGTTTCATTGGTGAGACCCATCATACTCATTACACAAATGAATACCTTCATCCCAAGGTTTTTCACTTTTCTGTAAAGCTATCCCCCAAATGCCTTTATAAGCAGTTCCCAGACTGCATAGACTTTATAGCACAGCACAACCAACAAAAACCCATTGCCTTCAAATCAAATGCAGGGGGCCGAATGCAGAGGGGAAGTTCCCTGTACAATTAATCACGTGTCCACACGAATAGACTTGAGAAAAGCATGAGAGAAATTTCACAGCCAGCTCTGCCTTTCCCAGACACCTCTCTGACAGCCATGTGAAAGTAGCCTAAAGCTTAGTATAGACCATTACAACATTACAATTATCACATGGATGCATGTTGCATGAAACAGCTCTAAGACAGTTACACGTATACATGAAACTGTAAAGTCCATTCACTTTCATTGAGCATTTTCTGAAAACTTCCTAGCTACAGCATAAGTTTTTCCAGTATGCTCATGCATTGTCTCCTAAACATATCTGAGTGGTCACATGTAGTTTAGTGTAATAGTTATTTGATGGAACATCCTAGAATGGAAAATATGGGAAGTAGTCCCTCAGTGGACATTTCACATTACAAGTATTTTAGTCACTTCATGGTCCAAAGTAAACCAATCATTTGCTGTAAAAGAAGATGGTGTATACTTACCTTTCCAATGGCTATGTATTCAAACACTGTCGCTTTGATGCCCACTTCTAGGTGTGTCGGATAACTGCTACTGAAGTCACACATTACCCAACCCATCCCCACCTTACGGTCCCCCCACCCCTGTGGCCCCATGAATGTAAACAGCCAGGAGCAAAAGCCAGACTGCTGCTGGCTATTTCAACTTGCAATAGCTAATAGCAGGCTGGCTATTAAAACCCCGCCCACTGAGCAGAGGAACGGACCTGAGAGAGAAAGTTATCTCTCAAGTCCGCTCCTCTGCTCAGTGGACAGGTACAATAGCCAGCCTGCTATTAGCTATTGCAATTTGAAATAGCTAATATAAGGTGGCTATTGCTCCCCGTTGTATACATTCTGCTGTCGACCGCAGGCCAGCAATAAGATGTAAACAAAGAATTTCATTCGTAACTAAATAAATTTAGCTGCTAACAAGCAACTGACCATATTTTAGTGTGCATCAAGCCACCTGCAAAAAAATAATATGTCCTCGATTTTCTTTGTCAGTTGCTGGACAGTGCTGGTTGCTGGAATACCGGATAATGGGGAGTTTACTGTATGAGTCGGTTCGAGGAAAGTATATAGCACCTTCTTTTACAGCGTGGCCTTAGTGTACTTTAAACCCTGCAGTGACAGGGTTACTTCAAAGCTCAACTCCGGTCAAATTAGAAAAAAAAATATTTGGGTGCTCCCCATAGTAACTGTTTGCTTGTTTAGTCCAGGGGGGTGAAATGCTTACCTTGTTCCTTGGTCGAGCAGGCTTTTTCCGTGCTAGTTTTGGAATTAACTACTGGTCTTTTTCTCTGGCAGTGTGACCGTTCTCTCGCTGATGTTAACACTGCAGTACAATGCAGGACCAGCAGTTCTGCATAATATGTGAAGACATCAAGGGCCTGCCCTCATTCCGGGGCTCAAAGAAGAGTGACAACTCAGGGGCGCAAGAAAAAGGGAAGTATCCCTCTTTCTTTTATCCCCCTTAACTAAACAAACATTAGACACTTACTATTGTGGGGCATCCATAAGTTATTTTTTTTAACTTGTTGTTCAGCTTTAAGGTAGGCGTTGGTGGTAAATTTTACAATACTGCATGTCAGGTCATCTTCAAGTTAGAAAGTCTTCCCTCTAATATAATGGGTTTTAGTCAGCGACAGGATCTCGGTGGCAAGAACCGTTGAAAGTGCACGTTAAATAATTACCCGCATTAGCACAATAAATACTTCTTAATTTCTTTGTGTTTTAATTCTGGATTTTGTGAAAGCAAATTTTCACTGGTATGTTTCCTGTGCAAATTAACGGACCATTAAAGAAGGAAATCGCCTTACAAAATAATCTGAATTGTAGCCACAGCAACAGGAAAATCAACTTTATTTAAAGTGAACCTACCATAGGACCCTGAGAAATTTCAAGATTCCATTCACTTTACCCACTGCCAGACCACACTGTTGACTCATTTTGCAATCCTCTGAAATAAGCACCCCCCCCCCCACAAAAAAAACTTTTTTCTGGCTAACATTAAACCCCCAATATTGTACTTTATCAGAGGATTATTTTTCCATAAGTGCATTATTTTGTATTTAGAAATGCAGCTTTGACCAATCTCTCCCTATTCAGTCTTTTTCTAAGCTGTCCCTGCAACAGCTTCCAATTCACTGACACTATGGCTGCGCTGTTCCCCTCTTTTTTATAGTAAGGTTACCGACTTAACCAAAAGCCCCCTTATCATTTTAAGCCTGCTGGTCATAATTCAAAGACCATGTAGTGCATAATGGTTTAAAAAAACACCCTCTCCCAGGTAAATTTGCACATAAGTTAAACAGGATCGAGAACCACAAACCCACAGGATTCACCTTCAACCAGGGCTGATCCTTTAATGAGGCATCCTGAGGCTGTTGCCTCAGGCGGCATCTCTTTGAGTTACGTGGGGGGGGGGGGAGGCAGCAGGCAGAGCAGCATGGCCACTCTGATGCACAAGGTTTGCAGCGTACCTGCTGCCTCTTTTCTGGTCAGAGCATCCCAGGTTGCCAAGAGCTGAGCGGAGAGATGAAGGGCCATACACAGCTCCCCTCACAGCTATTAGCAACCCAGGACGCTCTGGCTGGTGTCTGATCAAGCTCCTGGCAACCAGTGATGTCACTGGTTGCTAGGAGCTGGGCGAGACTCTGCCCACAGTGTCCCAGGTTGTAAAGAGCAGGGATCTGCAGGCTCTGTAGATGTGTATCTGCAGAGCCTGCAGAGGGCATCATGTACTATCCCCCACCCCCCAGACACACCAATGTCTTTAACCCATGGTAGCAGTGAACCCACACCTCATTCCTACTCTCACAAAGATAGTAGAAATCTTTAGCTACAGGCTAGTGGCAAGGGGATAGGCTGTATTAGTGTCAGTGGGGTATTCTTACATTGCTATGACAAGCCATTGAAAGACAGTTGTTGTATTGGGAAATGATGGGTGCAATTTGGATAAAGAGTTCCATTTGGCTTTTGATTGATACCACTGACTATGTGATTTCATAAGCTCAGCCTTTTAGGTAAATACTTGTGTAAAAGCAGCAGCAAAGAAAAGCAGTTTCTGAATAAGCTATTGAAGATTGAGCACACCCTCCATAAGCCATGTATTGTACAGTACATTCCATCTAATAACAAAGGGGGTACTGTGATGTATAAGCCTCTTCTGGGTCAGTAGAACTCTTCAGAACTCAGTATATAATAATTGAATTTAGAAGACAGCATTTCAACTGAGCAGTTCTCAGCAACTGTAATACAAAGAACAGAGAAAAGACAACTGTAGAAGTGTAAAATTCTCCAAAGATGTTGCACTAAACTGACTTCCAAAGAAAAATAAACTACTAATAGTCGTAAGACATAATTCCTTAAAAATCTAAATAAATGTCTATTCAAACTCTAAATACACAAGTTACCAACATTTATTGGAACCTTTAAAGTATGGATGCACAGATACCGATACTCGTACTCCCCAAAATGCTCCGATACTTACCCCGATACCGGAAATTCTGGTCAGAGGGAGATTCCCATTTGACCGACGGTGCCGTGAGGGAGCATGGAGTTGGTTTTCCGGCCAATCAGGATGCCGAGCGGCGGGATTGGCTAGGAAGCCGGCTTCACGCTTTCTAGCGGTTAAGGTCTGGAACTCACTGCCATTGGCAGTGATTTCAGCCAAGAGTGTAGATTTGTTCAAGAAACATTTGGACAATTTCTTGAGGGAACGTAATATCCAGGGATACCAGTATCCCTAAGAATGAGATGATGCGTGGACCTATATGGGTTGGACTTGATGGACGTATGTCTTTATTCAACCCCAAATACTATGTAACTATGTAGTGACAGTGCAAGGCAGCCTGGCTTCCAAACCAATCTGGAAACCGGGCGGCAGGACCAGGTGCCGCACCCAGCTTCATTATTGACTAGGAAGCCAGCTTCATGCTGCCTAGTGACTGACAATAGGTTGAGCAATGCTGCTTTAAGATTTCATCTAAAACTATAAACCAATAAGGTCTGTCTTTAGATACATGTTTGGATTTAGATGAACCTGTTGCTTTGCCCTGCACAGGCAAAGCACGGGTTCACTTTACGTTTCAGTTGTTCTTGGTAGGGAAACCCTTACATTTGTTTAATCTTTGGGTCAATTATGGTCATACTCTTTTGGCATCAGACTGCTAAACTACAGTAAACATCAAATAAAACACAAACGATATTCTGACCCATATTTCCCCACCTCAAGCGAAAATCTTTGTATAAATAAGACTCTTTTTCTAATTTACATTGATGTCTTCTAAAGATTGTCTCCATTTTTCACACCAGCATCAAGTGGTTCTTTGGTGGTTTGAAATGCCCAAATGTTTTTTTTTTGCCTCCCACTAAAAAAAATGTTCAAAGAACAAAGTAAACTGATGTCCTAGTTGGTTTCAAGTTATTATTCTGTTTTGCACTATTCATAAAAGGCACAAAGGAACAATTGTGCTAAAAGTCGGCTGCCTCAAGGACGCAAGATCCACGCAAAGAATGTGAAGTGCCACAGGAATAGAAAAAAAAATGAAAGAATGACGATTTTGTTAAATCAAGATTGGCCTGTGTGGTTAAAATAGCCCTTGGCCACTGATTCTAGACGTCACAGATAATAAACAACAAATCTGGAATTTGAAGACAGTAGCCTTTAGCTGGAAGGGGAAGAAGAAAAAATGTAAATATTTTAGAGGCTGAATAAGCTCCTGAAGTTGTGCGTCTTAAGGGCAATGATTGCTTTTCAAAAGAAAAGAGTTTTTCCAACCTACGGACTCTTTGGCATGTTTGAATAACATTAGGCTTGATAAATGGACAATACCATAAAACTCTTTCCTTGAGTCGATCAAAGGACTATTTTTTTATATTTAAACATAGTTAAATGTTTCATACTCAAACAATATTAAAGGGTCAGTTCACCCCAAAAGCCGTAAATGAATAAATGCCTGGACAAAAGTGATGTGAATTTCCTGGTGGTTTCTAACAGCAAAGTCTCCCAGCTAAGAGTTTGAAGTCTACTCATTGTTCGGCTTTAGGAACATAAGCTCTCCTGCTGCAATCTCCGTAATGCAAAATAAACAGTAAAAGTGAGACTTTATAAAGGCCATGACATTTGGGAGAAGTTGGGAATTTAGGTGCACAAATTCTGCCACCTGAGTATTAGAGACGCTTAGGGAGCCGGGGGGAGGGCATGATTTTACTCAGCGGTATCTACTCCGAACTATAATATTGAATTTGGGTGGAATAAAACTTAATTTCTGAGGTGAGGGGAAGATAGAAACTCTCATGATGGACTACAATCTCACATGTAGGTTACTAATTTGTATTCAAATATAGTCCATCCCGGGAGTAAGCTTGGAGCTGTGACTACTTTACAACACACACAAGGACCATGGGGAACAAAAGTAGCCACCCTCCAGAAGGAAGGACAGTGTCACCACCAATTCACAGATGATTTGAGGATCTACAGCCGAGTGATACACAAACAAGCTAAATTTTTGTTAATAGTTAAGGTACTTGAATGCATTTTTTAAGATTTAACTCCTGAGTTTAGTGTTACTTTAAGCAATAACAACCAAGGTGATGTCTGGGCTTCTGGTGTGTTGCTGTACTTAAGAATGGGGCTGCCTGCAGGTGAGCCCGGTCCCAATGTAGGCATACACTGTTAGATGTCTCTCATTCAGCCTTAAGTAGGATAAAAGGACAAATTGGGGTTCTGGGGAAAATTAGTGTTCATGAAATCAGCCGTACTCTGAATTTATAAATTAAATTCAACTATAGAAAGTGAAAAATTACCCACCTGCTGAAATGATCAACTGCAAGATTGACTATACCTATATAGACTTCAAAAAATCTGGCGCCTTACGGAGCAGAGATCATTGAGGATGAAGTGCAATGCAACCGTGTGGTCCATCGGAAAGTAATGTATAGCAGTATTGTATTGAACATACTGCTATGCAACCAATATACTTACATTTGAAATCCCAAAGGTTTTTCCCACATACACAAAACAAGGTTATGCTTTTCAGTGAGATCCACTTGCAACTTGCTACATGGACATTGCTTTCTAGATATGGACTTGATTTGGTAGGATTAATAATGTTGATCCCATCCTAATGTATATCATGCTCTATCATAACTGTACATACTTGCATATTATGACAAGAGCCCACCAGGCACAGCGGACTTTATTTCAAATTTAAAGGAAAAAAGCTTAAAAAATAGAAAACTAATGGAGCCACCTAATCTAAGGACTAGTAATCGGCAATAGATACATGTTTTTGTTCTTGGGCTTAGATATGCTTTAATGGCTGCTAACTCTTTGAAAAATGAAGATAAAACCCCAAGAGGGCTTTTCCATTTGTCAATTGAGCCCAGAGAATCTTGCAGAGCCTTAGCAGAATTCACAATGCACAACTATAGTAAAAGAAAATGCAGATTCATGTATCTGCAAATTCATACAAGAAATGTTTGTGAGCTCCGGCATGATTCTACAAGCAATCATAGAACATTCTCTAATTGAGAATTTCGCAAAAAGAGTAAATTGGAAATCAGAATTGTTTATTTGTATTAGGTTCCCAGAAAATAGCTTCTGTATAATAAAGGTTTGATTATCTAAGTACATCTCATTCTGGTTTCTGATGCCAACAATTTATTTACGTCCCTCAGCATGCAATTTTTGTTTTGTTGTAAGATGTTATCAGTGACACCAAACAGTAGCCACTGACACTGCTCTCCGCTCCTGAGCGATCTCGGCTATATATAAAATTAATGAGAAGAATAAAGTGTTACATTACATGTGAGAAGACTCTGAATCATAGTATAACACCGTTGTATAAAATCTGGATGGCAGTCAGCACATCACAAATAAATCTCATTACCGACCAGGCTTGATTCATGATTATCTTGTACTTGTTACAAGACCGGAAGATGGGAGTCGATGCAAAAAGAACATATTCAATGCAGCGCCTGTAAAGTTTAATTTGACCTGAAATTCATAGAGATGTACATGAGGCACAAACTGAGCAAATAAAATGGGAAACTAGAGGCTACTAAAAGTATTTTTATGTTTGTTTGTTTTTGCACAGTGTGAAAAGGTGAGAACCTCTTGGTTTTTTTTTTACTGATCCTGATGGGAACATTTTGCCTTACTTCCTGTCCCAGTGACAGATAATCACTGAGACAGGAAGTGAAGTCAAATCTCTCCAAACGAGCCAAGGAGAGCAATATAAACCACCTTTTTGTAGCAGACTGGCAGGCTTTTGTTTCCCACTTGGAGATGTTCCCAGTACTCTCTGCCCAGATGGCAGTTGGTCCTTGGAAGTGGAAGTCAGGGAAAATCACCATAGAGGGGAAGACAGCAAAAGAAATCTGAGGTTTCAACACTTCTCCACTATATTTACAACATAAAAAAGGTTTTCCTGAAACTGCATATTGAAGAACTAGCCACTCTTCTACAATTGATAATTTTTGTAAGAAGATATTCGAGTTGAATTTGCCTCGTGCACAGAGTCACCTGGCATCTATTTCTTACCTCTGTCTAGGTCAAGGGTAGGCAAACTCCAGCTGTGGAGACTGCAAGACTGGAGTCTTGCAATGCCTCATGGGACTTGTAGTTACACAACAGCTGGAGTGCCGAGTTTGCTTATCCCTGTCTTAGACAATGTACACCATGTGCACATGTGCAGCTCAGTGTACAATTTCAACACATCCTGGGATGAATTAACTCCAATGCATGCATTGAGGGACGAAGTTTGCCAACCCCTTGTTTACACCCCCCCCCATGTCAATACTGACACCTGTTAGAGAAGGACTTATCAAGCAGAAGTGCCTCCCCGCACTTTCTGAGCAGATAGAAAGGTTTTGCTGAACATGTATAAATGACTTCACTATCTCCATGGATAAATGTACCCGTTATTTGACGATATGGCCAGAAAATGCACAGGCCACCAATGTGCTTCCCTGTGCCTGACAATATCTGTGACTGAGTGAGTGCAGAGTGCCATGGTGGCACCATTTCAAGGTGTGGGTCCATGACGGCCTGCACCTACAGTTTAAAGCCCAACCTCTTTCAGGTTGAATGACCCTGGGCATCATTCAGCCCGGAAGGCTTAATACATCTAGTGGCAAAATTAAGCCTGAGCTGCCCTTTTTTAAACCCTAGCTGGCGGGTTATTTTAAAAAATGCCTGAAGTTGGGCTTTAAACGTTGGTGTTTACAGATAAGGCTTTGAAGCACCCAAACCAACATTTGTGTGGGGTTCCTCCTTAACCTAATAACGGCCCCTGAGAGATACCTCCACTCAGAAGGTCAGGCTATAGGATATAATTGTGACATGTAAATCACTGATGCAACTATTTCTCCACTCTTTATGAACACCCATCGCAACTTCCATTTTTACACATTACTGGAAATGCCATATGGTTGTAAAGAAGGTTTCACGTTTCCGAACATATTGCTTAGAACAGCAGCTTCCTAATGAGACATTTTCTTACAGTATGCTGTTAAAAGCTATATTGAGACCTAGAAGTGCAAAGTTTGACCTTGCAAAACTAAACCTGACTGAGAGAAGGAAGGTGCCATCAAACTGCTGTTCTTTAGCACCTCTTGTTTAAAGGAGAACTATGACTTAAGGGCAAATAAAAATACCCCTTACCTTGATTGTAGTAGCATCGTTCCTTTTTTCTAAAGTCGCAGCACATCACAGATAAAACCCTCAAAACCTGTAGTAAACGCCGTCTTCAGCCCTGCTCCAAGCTCCTTTCCTCTTAGGGGGCGTTAACATTTGATCCAGCCTGCCCACGGCTTTTTTTTTCAAATGATCTCATTGCTGTGGCTGCGCTTCCTCTCATCGTGCACAGCTGTGTTTTGTCAGCTCGTGCACGCTGGCATTTGTGAGCGGGAGGCGGAGTCTGAAGTGAGAAGGCAGCAGCAAGAGACGGACTCAGCCTCCCTGCACATTCAGTGCTCTTTCCCCTCTCTCATCAGCGATCCCCAGTAATTAGGATGTCAGCATAACACAGGGGGAGAGAGAGAGGATAAAGAGCCATCCCTCTCTCCATCATTTACCAGAAATGGGCAAGTCCATATATGGTGAATGATGTCACTGGGTATCCCTGCAGACTGGCAAGCATCCGATCAGCAGGGATCCCCAGTGACATCATTAATCGTATATATGGACATGCCCATATGTGGTAAATGATGAAGAGAGAAAGAAGGCTCCTTCCCCGTTCTCTCTCTCCCTGCCCTGTGTGACGCTGGCATATATGGTGAATTATGTCACTGGGAATCCCTGCAGACTGGCAAGCATCCGATCAGCAGGGATCTCCAGTGACATCATTTACCATATATGGACTTTCCCATTTGTAGTAAATGCTGAAGAGAGAGAGAGGGCTCCTTCCCCTCTGTCATCAGCGATCCACGGTCATTTTAGTATGTCAGTGTCACACAGGGCAGGCAGAGAGAGAGAGGGGAAGAGTGAGTGGGGACAAGATCTTCTCACTGACTGTGCTGTACACTACACGTGTTGTGAAGTAGGCGGGGCTGATGAGGAGGAGGGAGGGGATCAAGGGCTACACAGCAGCGTGTCTTGAAGGCTGGCACACGGGGACGTGCAGGTAAGGAGAGAGCTGCTGCGCATGTCCATATATCCGTTGACGCGCAGCAGCTCTCAAGAATCACTGTCAGTCACAGTGAGGAAGATCAGAGGGGAGGATCCCGTCAGATACGTGGGGATGTCTCCTCATTGCGGCGCTTAGCCCCACCCACCACCTTAAATAAGGGTTTACAGCCTTACTGTGCATTTTGGCTAATTAGAGTAAATTACATAATTTACTTATTTAGCCTAAGGAATGCATTAATAAAGAAAAGATAGAACCCCATAGTTCTCCTTTAAGCCCACTATCTGCTGCTATCCAGTCTGTGCCTCTGACTCACACAGAACTGTACTGAACAGTCCAAAAATTAGGGGAAGACAGCAGCCACTGGCTCTGCACAGAACCTTTACTAATTGCCTTGTAAGGATTTTAGCTTGCTGAGAAGGCCTTCAAAAGAGGAATTAGGCATAGTGTTAGGGCCCAAGTCAACTGTTACATTTTACAAAAGCACATGACCAGGGTACTATAGATGGAGCGTGCTGCCATACATCTGGAACCCCAACCAATTCAAACATAACCCTCCAAAAATACAGACTGAATTGATCAGCCATGGAAGCCTTTAATTATAAATAGAAAAAAAGTCTATACTGTTAAGTATAATATTAAGTATATAAGAGAACATTGTGTTAGGATTGCAGAGCTTTAGGGTTTTCACTTGGGCTCAGGGTCAAAATCCTCATTGCAAGAACTGCACCAGGCTCCTAACCCTAAGGACTAATATAACACAAATGACTGGTTGAGGATTGAAACAGAATATGTCCATCCAACGTGTCAATACAACAATGGCTGCTGGTCAATAAGCTACGTGCAGTAACTCATATAACCCATGTAGACTCCATCTTTCACTGGTCTGGCCCTAACTAATAGAGATCTGATTGGCTTATTTCATTTTGTTGATCATTACTGCACTCTGAACTGCTTCAGTTAACTTCGGCATGAAGAACTATATATAGGCACAGCGAGGTCCCTACAGTCTCTCCAGAGCAGCACCTGAAGGAATAACCCGACGCGTGCACACTTGACAGATCATAAGACTTCCACTGTCACCTCTTGGTCGCCATTTTCATAAAGCCATCAGTGTATTAGCAGCGGATTCACATGACTCTCTCTAGCTCCATCCAGAAAATGTTGCTTCCTTTTAGAAATAAAGCATCAACCCCACACAGCGCTAGTGTTATGCCGAAGTCGGAATTACAAGCCTTAGGCCTTCATCATGTGTTTTTCTCTAGGTTTAAAAAAAGGAGTAACCAGCTGCTAATGAATGTCATTAACCTTTGCAAGAGCGTCAGCTGTCTACCAGGATTCAAGATAGGAAAAAAAAACCTTTTCGTCATTATGTACGCATCAGGAGGATTTAGAGCTGGACTCTAGGCAGATATAAAAGATAGTAGGGATGCACTGATACCAATACTAGTATCGGTAGCGGTGCCGATATCGAGTATTTAGGCGAGAACTCGTACTCGCCCAAATTCTCTGATACTTACCTCCGATACCGGAACTTTCAGTGCCAAGGGAGCATGGAGCCGGCTTCCTTTCCAATCAGGAAGCCGGGCGGTGGGTTTTGACCCGTCTCCTGGATTGGCTAGGAAGCCGGTTTCACTTGTTGCTAGGCAGCCTGGCTTCCTAACCAATCAGGAAGCCGGGCGGCATGTAATAAAACGCCTCCCAGCTTACTGATTGATTAGGAAGCCGGCTTCACTTGTTGCTAGTGATTGATTGATCAGGAAGCCAGGCTGATTAGGAACAAGTGAAGCTGGCTTCCTAGCAAATCAGGAAGCAAGGAGGTGGGTCATGAGGTGCCACCTGGCTTCATGATTGGCTAGAAAGCCGGTATCGGTGCATCCCTAAAGGATACAAATGAATGCAGCTCTGCATAATTAAATGTATTTTTCAAATGCAAGCAGTGTAAGTATCTGAATTTGACCTGAGAGCAGCCTCTTGAAGTACAGCAGGGCGGGAGTGTGGGAGGAAGAAGCAACACATGCAGCCAGTCAGTGCATGTGCTGACAAGGAGCATGCTGATAGGAGGAGAAAGCTGAGTGACAGAGATATGAGCACATCACTGTTTCCTCACCCTTCACTGTCCCCACACACAGGTTGGCACAGGTCCAAGACAACCTGGACTCAAAGGAAGTGGGTTGAATAATGCTGACTATCAGACTGAGGATTCTTATTTCTCTCCTGTTGGGACCTGTGAAGTCCTAAGGACGAGCCAAACTCTCCATCAGCACCCTAAAACAAACTGACCACAATTGCCACAGGATGCACAGGGTGTACAGAAAATGGTTTGGCATATAAGATAGCTTCCTGCACACTAATAGCAAAAAACAACCCAAAACATTCTTCATATACTGTCTTTTTGGGTTAAATGTATTGTGATGTAATACTGTATAATTGCCACTAGATGGAGCTAAAGAACATAGGAGAAAAAGTATTTCCTATGCTCCTCAGCTCCATCTAGTGGCCATACTGCAGTATTACATCAGAATACATTCGACCTGATTAGAAAATGTATTTAAAGAACGTTCATTTTTATCATTAATCGCACAAAACGAACATTTACAGATATTTGCAGGGTAAAGAGCCTTGTAACTTGTTTATAAATAGTCAGTGTATTGTTATTATATGAAGGTGCTGAATAAATATTCAGTCGGAATACAAAATGGCGCCATTAGCTGTATGATTTGGCCATGTTCTGTTCTCCCCCCTCCCCCACCCCTTCATATGTATTATTAATATGGAGTGGTTATAAATGTTAAATTTCTAGCACTACTTGCTGGGAGAGCTCCTGAGATCATTTTCACTTAGTAAGAAAGGCGTAATAATCCCACCGAGTGTACCACACGGAGCTTCACTTCTGGTCCTGCGTTCACATTTATTTTTAGATTGCCTGGGGAAGTTCAGTGGAGAAGTTATAATATTCCAAAATGTATACAATACCATTGAAGGAAAATAAACTCATATCATATAAAGTTAATACAGTACAACACACACACACACACACACACACACACACACACACACACACAATTTCACTTTAATCTTTATGTAATTTGAAAGTAATTGTTAACTGTAATTTATTTATAGTTTCTTTTGGATAATATATGCATACTGAGCAATCTGAGGCTAAGTTCACACCTAGGCGACACCTCACCGCGCGGCAAACGTGCACGATTCCGCGCGGATTGCCGCGCAGGTAGGAGTCGCCAAGGTGTGAACCGCGCTGTGGGTGCCATTATTTTCTAATGCAGTCGCTCAGGGCGGATTGCGCAGTTTCCCACCGCGATTCCGCCGTTTTAGCTGTGATCGATTCCGATCACAGCTAAAACAACCGCGCGTCATGTTTCGCAAGACAAAAGGTACATGTTCCTTTTTTCTGCGATTGCCGCGCGGATGCCACCCCATTGAAATCAATGGGGCCATGCAGAAATCGCTGCCTGCATTGTACAGGACCGCGCGATGATGGGACGAGAGTCCCGGGTGTCGTGTGGTGTAGTGCAGGTGTCAACCTAGCCTAAATGCATCCATAACTGCACCCTACCCGTCTAGCCACCTGCATATTATTTAATTGTAAACATGTAAACCCTCATTATGAACTTCTCTTATTTGCTCCCTTTTGGTCTGTTAAAGAGGAACTTATATTATATCTTTGAAATTACAACAAACACACCTTTAGAAATGTTTATTGATGACAATCTACGAACACATACTTCTAGATAATTGCCGGCTTTGTATTCTTTGCATTCCTTATTTCTCTTTTCCTCCCCATTCTTCTCACAGTGCCCATTTTTACTAAGGGCAGATTAACCCATCTCCCTTTACTTCCTGGAACTATGGCACATGTGACTAGGACATGTGACCATGCACATCATTTCAGAGGAGGAAAATGCCTTTCCCTTGAGAGATTACAGATGAGATTTCCCAGCAATGCTCTGCTGATGTAAGCTTCTCGGGTTGTAACGCTTGGCCACATTACATCACTAATGCCCAAGAGGACCAGGAAGTGGAAAAACAGTAATTGTTAGTAAAAGAAAAATATGTTCATTAAACTAATGAATGTAAGATGATTTCAGAGCTGCATGCTGAGGTGTTTTTTTTTTAGTGAAAGGGGGTAAATGTCCACTTTATATATTCTATTAAAAGTGTTTTGTTATATTTGTTGGATATATAAAAAAAGGTTGATCCTGCCAGAAATCTTGTGAGTTTGCAACGTCCTGTGTCCCTTCCGCACTTTTGATCACACAGCATTGTTCCCAGTTCTTTGAGGTCTACAGAACACTGCCCCCCATGCTATGGAGGTAAGGAGAGGAGGTGTTATGTAGTCCTAAAACAATTCCTGGTGTGGGTGACAATGCGGCTTTTCCATACATACAGTACAGTGAGTGAGCGCTGTCACCCTAGGACAGGAAGTGTGTTACTGGCAGGATCACCAGGAGAAATAAAAGGAAAAAATATGAAAATAGAAAACGAATGCAGCCATTTAAGGACTGCTAAGGTGCAATATATTCCATCTTTGTACTTGTCTTTCAAATGTACTGTATAGGAAAATTCCACTTTTGCTTAAAAAAAATGCAAAAAATAAATGTGTTACACAGTCTATTGGGGGAGGGGTGCTTCCCTTCTGACAATTGGTGTAATATAATTATTCTAAGTACCATAATTTATTACATTATTATGCAGCATAATGAGATCATTGCACAACAATGATTGACAGGAAGTAAGACATCCATTCCACTCCTATCAACAAAAGGGTAATTCCACTTTTACTAAACATTTTATATTGCATGTATAATGAACACTCAATTCAAAGTTATTAACAAATAATTACAACTATTTTTTTTTATTTAGATATGGATAAAAGAGAAAATAATTATATTTGTTTTTCTGTCACCCCCATAAGGTCACTTCCTGTCCCTGAGATGCCAATACAAGAAAAAGGGGACATTTTTGTCACCGGGAAGTTGTAACCCTTCCCCATTATAATAAAAATATGCTCTTGTTAGTATTTCATCTTTTTTTTTTTGGACAATGTGGGGAAGAACATTGCATTGCATTAACTATTTCTGTCTGTGACCCTCTGGAAAGATTGCCCATCACGTCCTGTCTTGGAAGCTGAGGTGACAGGGTGACAACACGTAGGATCACAATTTAAAGGCAGGGACAGAACCTTCTCCATTCCCCCATGCAACAGTAATGGGGTCTGGTGATTGGCCGCTAAGGCCCAGTATGTATCAGTAGGAGAGCTTTACAGAGATATTGTTACTTTGCTCTGAATGGGGAAAGTCACAGATTCTCCTTAAAGTGTATTTCCACTTTTGCGGCCATACTGGAATAACATTATTTATTTAACATTATTTATTTATAAATTATTGTATTTTTGTTATATGTTCCTAATCACATTGCATAACTTAAAAACAAAATTGCTGCTCACCTTTTTAAATCGATTTTTACTGGCTTAAAATTCCTACCTAGCTTCCCCCCTATGTAATGTTAAGGAGGGGGCTGTGGGAAGTTATGATTACTCTAATTAACCCTGTGTGGTACTGTGCTGGCATATCTCATTATCAGCTATAAACTAGATTTGAACAATGTCTGTCCTAACGAAGGGTTAAAGCCTTCGAGGTATTGCATGTTATTGAGAGGAAGCTCAGCCTGACCCTCTAGTTTCAAACTGCTCATAGTGGCCTGGAACCTGCACAAAGGCCTTCACCAAAGAAATATCTAAAAGGTAAGAAATATATTTTAAAATCTATTATTACAAACAGTATGTTGTGTTTATGTGACACATAACAAACATACAGAGTTTGACTGCAAAAGTGGAACTGCACTTTAAGGCTTCATTCAGACGGGCGGCAAGCTCCACCCCCCCTGATGCAGAGGGCAGTACAGCAGTGGCTCCTGGTGCTCAGGAGGTGATACTGTCGCCTACTGAATGCCATTTCTTTTTATTCCAATGGAGATTTTCTCTTTCAATACTGCACGGCACCTGCAACCATCGCAACCACATGGGTATGCACCCACGTGGTTGCTATGGTCTCATTGATGGCAATTGTCACGTTTCGCAAGCTGCACCACCTGCCAAACTTGACTTGCTGTTTTAAATGTCTTGTGACCAGGGCATTGAAGGAGCAGGTTGGTAAATTATTGGCCAGAGAGAGCTTGCAGTTGATTGTCACCCACAGTTCAAATTTCAGCAGGTTCCTGATCAACCAGTTGACGTTCCTACCATGGGTGCCGCTGTCAGCCCCCTTCCGCCCGGCATCCCTTGATCAACTGTTCTCAGCTAAACGGAGCTAGCACCCAATTTTTTGGGAATTCTGTCTCCAGCCGCTGTCAGAATACTATGCAAAACAGCGAGGGATTCGCCCATCAATGCTCATAAGTGTGGAAGGAGGAATCTGTTGTATTTTCTTTATGCAGCCCAAAGGTTGTTCAAAGAAAATATAACCGTGTATACCCAGCTTAAATCATCAGACAGCCTCTTATGGTTCTATCGGTGTGCTTGGGTTCCTCCTCCTGTATGTCTGCATTGGCCATTATAAGGGATTCCCATTCTATTCTCCTTGTTGGAGCTTTTTTTAAATTCATATTATGGGTAATAAAACAGAAAGCGCTGGAACACACAATGGTTGGCGAACACCCCTTCCAACTCCCAGTTGGACAGAAACAAAATCGGGAATCATGGCAGGGGATCTTACTGTTGGAATATCATTCGATGACATATACAGTCCCCAGGTTACAAACAAGATAGAGACCGTAGGTTTGTTCTTAAGTTGAATTTGTATCTAAGTTGGAACAGGTACATTTCTTAGGTGTATCTCCAGCCAAAAAAAATAAAAACATTTAGTTTTGGATAGCATAGGGAAGGGTTAACCCCTTGTAACATTTGTTTTGCTGTCCTCACAGTGGCTCTAATCCCACACCATACTAACCAAAAATAAAAAAATAAAATTTGCATGGAGTTCTATTTTAAATGCAACTTGGACAGATGTTTGTACAATTTCTGTAATGTACAGTACCAGATCCGGAAGAAGATGTACAGGAGGTACAGTACTACGAACTGGACCCACTCCTTGTCTGCACGTCTAACAACTTCCTTTTGTGTACAGGAGGTACAGTACTACGAACCAGACTCACCCCTCGTCTGCACGTTTAACAACTTCCTGTAATGTGCAGGAGGTACAGTACTATGAACGTCGGTGTGAGCATAGTAGCATTATAACTATTGGAACAACCTGGGACCTTGTTTCGTGAGTATGGGTCATACGTAACTTGGGTGCTCGTAACTCGGGGACTGCCTGTATAGATGGAGCCCTCCAGGCTTCAGCTTTGAGTGGACTGGCACTTTAAACCCATTTAGTGCGTGCATGATGGCTCTGCTTCGAACCGGAGAGCTCCGCTTACACTAGGACAAGCGTTTGAATTTGCAACCGTGAATCCAGTTGTGGTAAATCAAAGATCAGCAGATACGTTGTAGCAAACACATCCGCTGCAATTAAATTCAATGTTAACCTTCCTGTCCAGATGCTGGATGAAGTCTGCGCGTAAGCTTATATAAGGCAATGACAAATTAGCATTTCACAGGCATTTATGCAACACACAGTACCTATGAAATGTGATTAACTGAAAACGATCTGATATTTTCTACACTACTTCATCTGGTAAATATTTCGCTTCCTGTGCCAGTTTCTTTTTTTTTGTAATATGCTACTGTTTTCAACTGCAATTTAATACATCTCTGAGATGAAAAGATGGAATCCTGACATATATCTAAAACGGAACAGCAGAGGAAACTTTTCAGAGTTCTGTTTGCAGTGGAGAAGGGTTGGAGCCTTTGTTAGGTTTTTCCTCCATATAGTTGAGTGGCAAAGCCTTCATTCACACTTGAGCGTGAGCATTTCTGAGCGATTTTGAAGCCTTTTTTATTCCACGCGTCTATCAGGCTTGAGCATTATTGTTTTAGCCAATGGGAAGCTAGTCACTAGGAGGAGGAGACGGTTGTTAGGCCGAAAAACGCAAATTATCTGAGTTTTTCAGGTGCTCCCATTGAAATCTATGGGACCAGAAATGCCCATTCTTCCCAAAAAGACTCTTGGGTACTCTTTTAGGGCCCATTCACACCACATCCAGATCATCTCCAGACCAGACTGTTTCTGGACCCAAAATGCAATGTTTATATTCTTCCAAACGCATTGGATGTCAACTCTTAATAGACTCTCTTTATTGTGACAAATAAAAAATATATCTGGAGCTCTATGGTTTGGTGCCCTCATCCTTTCAATCAACATAAACTGGCCCTCCCAGGGCCGCTGTGGGAGTCCCACCAGAAATTGGAGAGCTGCCACACATTTGTGATCATCTGATACATTTGGAGCCTCCACCAACTTGGAGTCCAGAGCTCCCCAACCCAAACTCTGAAGGCTTTTACTACTTTGTGGAGATTTCACCTCTCTTCCTGTGTAGTCTTCAGGATAGAAAGTGAGGTTGAAACTCTTCATCAACAGCAGTGTATCCAATGTTTGGCACAAATGGCACATGCTCTGGGTGCCACTTGAAAGGAGATGTGTATGCCCCTTACACATCTCCCCGTCAGGCTCTTAGCAACCTGGAGCACTCTTGCAGGCATCCCACCCAGCTCCTGGCAACCACTGTCGGGACGACAGGGGTGCAATTTGTTGTAGATATGCCTCTATCCATCAGGAACACAGCAATGGCAATAGCACTTATTTAGTAAAGCTGGGAAAAGTTTGAACCGCTCAGATTTGTATTGTTTTCCCAATCCAGTAATTTTACCTCTATGGCCATCAGGACAGGAGGTAAAATATGTTCTAGCACTTCCTCACTCTATCCAAACATTAATTTCTACTTTTACTCCAATTGACCTGATAGGATGATAAAGCTGCACACAAACATTAGATGGAGACCAACCACAAAAAATATTTCTACTAACATGTGGATTCACATGGGGGTAAGTTTCAACGAAGAATGGGCTTCCCACCAAGCAAGCTCGGCCAGGGATCTTCAGCCAGAGCCGTGGATGTCCTACAAGCAATGTTCTCTGATCCAACCATATATGAACGCACAAGAGTAAAGTCCACTCATGTCTGCAGGCACTTTAGTTAGTGTTATTTGTTTATTTATCTGGTGCCTTTTAAAAGAAATGAAGCACAAAGGGTTCCATTGTTAACGTGACTACTGAAAGAGTCTCCAGACAAGCAAAGTAGACACTAGTCTGGACTTTACCTCCTTCCTGTCCTCTTTCAAGCTCTTTCATTAAAGCAGAACTCCAGGCATCAAAGTAATTGTTTCCCTCCAGTCCCCTCCCTGACCCTGGACAATTTACACTATTTATCTTAAATGTATATATATATATAATAAAGTTATTATATTTTTGGGGGGATGCAATATAGCAGTCATATGACCTCTCCAGTCGCATACTACTTCTTCCAGTGGCATGGCATTGGACAGGGTGCAGAGTTGACGCAGGCTACATTTCTCATCAGTCAGGGCGGTTAAAACTCCTGTGGACGTGGCTGCTGTGCTGTTTGAGCACTGGCTGCGGGGGCTGCATCACCCTTGTAGTACTAAGTAGAGCAGGGGAGGGCAAACTCCAAACGTCCAGCTGTTGTGGAACTACAAATCCAATCAGGTATTGCAAGATTCTCAAAGCAACAGGCATTACTCACAGAGACAGATGCATGATGGAATTTGTGGTTTCAACACAGCTGGACTGCCGGAATTTGCCCACCGCTGAAGTAGAGGGACCGCAAAGTAAAGCAGCTGTTGAGGCTCAATGTCATGCAGCTGCAAAGCTATTGCCGGATGACAGAACACAAAGGTGGCGGCATGTTGAACATAGAGCTATAATGCACAGGAAAAAGTGGAGTCCCCCCACAGTAAAGATAAGTGAAAAAAAAATCCAAGCTTGAGGTCTCCTTTAAAAGCGAGTAGCGTGTAATGCACATAGTTTGTGAAGTATATGTGATGTGCTATTGTGTATTATGTGTAGCAGATTGATTCCTTACAGCTTAAAGTTAACAGGGAATCTAAAGTCGTTAAATTTTTTTTTTTTGATTGATCATGTAAAAGAGTTACACTTTAAGTGTATTTCCACTTTTGCAGTTGAATTGGAGAAAACCGCTCTATATGTTTTGTTGTGGGTTTTTTTGGTATTCACACAGCATACCAAAAAGTATTTATTTTTTAAAATATTTCTTACCTTTTAGCTGTTTTGGTGCGGCAGGCAACGTGGCCGAATCCAAGTTTTGCTGAGCACCTTCACAGTGATTGGTCCTTATAGAAAGACTTAACAGTTGAGCATTGTGTTTCTCTCATTAACTTCATTAACATACAATGGAGAGGCCAGGATTGCAATCCTTTAACCCATCACAGACCCGCCAGCCAAAAGTTTAAAAAACTCAGCAAGTAGATCCAAGGCTGTGAGGGAAGCCGGTAACACGTTATCCCTAACACGTTATCCCTGACGCGTTTCCCCAGGAGAAAATATCCAACAAGCTGACAACAAGGATGGATAATCATTCTCTACAGACCATCGTTAACAAGAGACCTCATCAATGAGTACAATCGCACAGAACGTGGAACGGTGGTACTGTGTAAAATCCCTGATAACACTTAAAGCAGAACTCCAGGCAAACAGATAAATACATATACAAGAGTTGTTTAACGTGTTAGAAGGTTTGCATTTCTGTTCATCCATTCATTCGATACATACAGCTCTGCCACACAGCACAACCCTGCGTAGAAGAGCAGGTGTGTGGGGTGTACACCTAGGCGACACCCCACCGCGCGGCAATCGTGCATGATTCTGTGCGGATTGCTGCACAGTCAGGAGGCGCCCAGATGTGCACCGATCGCGCCGTGGGTGCCATTATTTTCCAATGGCACCCCAGTCGCGCCGGGCGGATCACACGGTTTCCCGCCCTGATTTCGCCCGTGCTTCAGAACACGACTAAAACAGCCGTGCGTTGTGTATCGCAGAAAAAAAAGGTACTTGTACGTGTTCGGAAGCACGGACGGATTACAGCGAGATCCACCCAGTGCGACTGGGGTGCCATTGATAAATAATGGCACCCACAGCACGATTGGTGCACACCTGGGTGACTCCTGACTGTGCAGCAATCCGCACGGAATCGTGCACGATTGCGGCGCGGTGGGGTGTCGCCAAGGTGTGCACCGGCCCTCAGGAGCTATATCCGAGCAGTTTCCAGGTGTCATAAACATCTCTATGCATTGAAAAACGCGCGGTTTTCAAAGGAAACTCAGCCAAACAAAAGCACGACAACAGCTCACCATCGCAATCGCCTAGGTGGGCCTCACACTACGATCTGACTGTACAATCTTTATACCATTTTCTTTAGAAATTACAACACTATGTAATATTAAGGTTTATATCTCCTTTAAGTCATGTTTACTTGGGAATATTTTCCTTTTAAGACCTGAAAAGTGTGTCAATTTTTTCTTTTTAATTGCTTTTTTCCTTTTTTTTTTGTTTCTCAGGTACAAGACGTCAAACGGCAGCTCAGCCTGACAATATAGGTTTTGTTCCCGAGCCGAGCCGCAGACTACAAACTTGTTGATAATGAAGCATAAGGCATTACTGTAGATGATCTAGGAATAAGCCAAGGAGCCGGGCTAATTACCGGCATTCCTTGATGAATTACTAAACAGTGTGTGGCAAATCTCTGCGCGTTTTTCTCGTTCTGATCCCCCAAATTCATCCTAGACTTATTTCTTAAAAGGTCAAAGTTCCCGTGAGCGATTAGCGCAGCGTTCAGGCACCAGACGTGATCGTTCAGGGTAAAAAAAAAAATGTTTCTGCCTCCAAGATCTGGAGTTCAGCCTGGTACCTTTTAATCTAATTTTGTCCTGTTTGTAGTAGTGACGGGAGGAAGAAAGAAAGAAGAAAAAAAAAAAATGTACTAATCTTGTCGCCCGGCCGGACAGGTTAAATTTACCATGCAGTGCTGGGTAGAGGGCTGCATATTTGTAGACTGGCCAAAGAGAAATTCCTTAAGCCTCTTTTGAAAAGCAGGAATGCCTCTGGCTTGTCACTTTGTATTCACTCAGCGCTTTGGGCTTTTTGCTTGTTAAGAAATTAAAAAAAGAAAGAGTTACACAACCGCAACAAAGTGGGAGAGTTACGACACTTCTGGTTGGATATTGTTTTATAACGTTTAAGCAGAAGTCCGGGAAAATATTTAGAAAAACACGCCCTATAGTCCAGTTATCATTATTATTACCATCATTATTATTACTAGTATTATAATAATAACATAATTAGAGCTGCAACAGTTAATCGATTTAGTCGATTAAAATCGACGATTGAAAACGTTGGCAACGTTTTCGATCGTCGATTCGTCGGCTATCGATTGATTTGCCTGTTCGGGGCTCCACATGCGGCCTGAGCCGCACGTCACACGCTGCTCCCGTTGCGGCCGCCGTGCCCACGGCACAGGCCGCGTAAGCCACGCCCACC
>NW_017306464.1:1316156-1336155 GCF_000935625.1 Nanorana parkeri | reverse complement strand
TCATTATACAGCGCAATGGAGAATACCACCAGCTATAGAGGACTACAAATCCCAGCAATAATACATTATATACAGCGCAATGGAGAATAACGCCAGCTACAGAGGACTACAAATCCCAGCAATAGTACATTATAGTATAATGTACTATTGCTACATTCCTCTATAGCTGCTGGTATTCTGCACTGCGCCGCTGTATAATGTACTATATTGCACACCACACTTTTTTTTTACTTCCACCGCGCCAAGCTTGCTCCGGTGATGGACTACAATCTCAATACAAACTAGTAGTCCATCACTGGAGCCTTTTTTTTTCTTTTTTATCCGATTAACCGATTAATCGAACTTAATAATCGGCCAACTAATCGATTATGAAAATAATCGTTAGCTGCAGCCCTAAACATAATGATGATAATAATAATAAGAAGAAGAAGATAATGCTGATAATAATAATAATACTTTTTTTATTATTATTATTATGGTTGTTGTTATTATTATTATTATTATCATTATTATTATCATGAATTATTATTATTATCAACATTATACAAAATGTTTATAATACAGAATTTACATAGGGGCAACAAAATAAAGAGTGGGTGCAGTTGCAAAACAATTCAAGACAAGAATCTCAGAGGGACCTGCTTGTGAGAGCCTATAAACTAAAGCTGTATATTCACAATCAGAATTTGATTAAAAAATGGTAATTTTTTGAATGTTCGTTTGCTTTCCTAATGGGGTCACATTGCCAATAATTTTTGACCACAGCGATGAAAAGAAATCAAAGGAGCGGTATGGAAAATTGTTGTCGAAGCAAATCCTAAAGCTCACCAAATGCATTACAATCTGATTGTACAATCTCCTTTAGATCTAACAACAACTGTGTAATGCAAGGGCCTGCCTAATTGGATACAAATTAATTGGATCTTTGGGTAAGTCTTCATATTATAAAATTTAGGTAAATCTAAAGTTGATTGAAGAAAGACGTTATGATCAGATCAGGGAGACTGACAGTCTCTGCTCTCTACAGGGACATGATCGAGAAGTAAGCGAGCGATGGTATGTGTTCGCTCACTTCCCCATCTATTGAGCCGACGTGTGACATTTTCATTGTCACACATCGGCTAGAACTATGAGGATGAGTTATTTTCACGCACCTCACAGTTCTCCTTTAACTACAGCCAGGCAATATTTTTTTTAAAATCTATCAGGCTGGTTTTGGCCTTCAAGTTGACTTTTTGAATATAAGGCCCACAAAGGGCCTTGGCCTTTGACACAACAACCTCTACAGCTCCCTCCCCTATGTCCTGCCAGCCCCCAAAATAAATAGCTGGGACTCTTGGCTGTTTTGCCCGAGCAGCATTTTATGCACCTGTTTACGGAACACTTTGTATTCCGGCACTAAAGAGACCAACCTGGAGAAAATCCTTAACAAAGCCAGTGCTGATTTATGAGAGAGCAGAATCTAGAGGTGTGCGCCACACGACTGTAATAAATCAAAGAACAAAAGAAACAAAGGAAAAATGTAAAGTTAAGGACAGAACTTGCAGACATAAATAAAGTCAGAAAATAGTCAAAGTGGAGCAGAATAGGGAACTTTAAAGGGCGTCTAAAGGCTTCTGAATTGTATTAGCAAAAGTATGCCTGTTCGTTGAATAGTAAAAATCAGAAAAAAATACAATGGGGTTGATTTACTGGAAAAGTCAGGAATGTTCTTTTAGCAAAGTGAAAATTCACAATTTCCTTAAAAAATTTGGATTTGCCTTTTTAATGTAGAACTTAAAAAGTTGTAGCTCCACTGCAAGGATTCAGTGCTTTTGTTCTAGGGGGCTCAAAAAAAGCAGATGTGGTCACCCAGTTCCTGGTCCCACGGCGGTCTGCACTCACCTTCAAACCTTCTCTGCTTTGGCCGTTGAATGTCCCTCAGCATCCTCACATCTAATGCAAGTCAATGGACCTGTCAATGTGATATTATCAACGGTCCTTAAACTGCCAGAGCGGTTTAAGGGGAGAAGATGCTGTGGGGACCAGTCTAGCAGACCAGCGAGATCAAGGATTAAGTGAGTATATCTGCTTTATTTGAGCCCCCTGACAAAAAAAAAGCACTTATCCCTTGCAGTGCAGGGGTAGCCCTACTGCAAGGGAAAGTTTTTTTTAATTCCCGGAGTTCTTCTTTAAAGAATAAGTGAATGCACCAGTATTTAGGTATATTTTAAGCTGATACTTTTGTTTTAGATTTGGCAAGAGTAGGGAAGGGTCAAACACCCTGTTAGTTCTTTTTATTGTTATTGAATTTCCCATTATTTTATATTGACAATGGTTAACAGAAGTGAATCTCCCTCGCTAGTACACAAGCAGCAATAAGACCCAAAATGATATTTTAAATCAAAGCTTTACATTTAGTACATATTTATGCTAATATGTTATTTGAAAAAAAAAAATCTACAAACTAATTCTGTTCAAGCATTTTGCTATGTCTCGCCCGCACATAATACTCCTTCTCATCTGCAAAGCAATGGAGCCCAATCGTCTGATAAAGATGCATTGTGTTGTTTTACTTTGTCTGGTCTAATTCTCAATGTGTGAAATTAAATCTATTCTTAAGCAAGGCAAATTTTCCAGTAATTAGGAAGCTGTATGTCCCTGTGGTGCCCAGAGCCTAACAAGCCCCTGACGATCCCCCCCGTCTAACAAGGAATGAACGCTTGTCTACCCAGCAACTACTCGGAGCCAGAGACAACACAGAACAGTTGTAGGGGGCATTTTTAGGGAAAAAGGTAACGTTAGATATATTTTTTGGAAACATATTTTCTTTTGAGATCTTCTTACAATGTTTACAGAAATCTAAATTTTGACTTAAAGTGACATTAAACCCTCAGATTTTTTAACATAAAGCAATACTGTAATGTGCACCTTACTGTAATCCATGGTTGTTTCCCTTCTCTTTGCTGCTCTTCCTTTTAAATCTGTATCTGTTCTCATGCTGGGGGAGAACTTCTGTTTTGCAGCAGACTGCCATGTTTCAGGAATGGATACACGGTGTCTGTGTATAGATTTGTATAGGTTTGTAACCTGAGCCAGCACAACAGGAAGAGGCCCTGAGCTGCAAAGGGAAGTTCTCCCCAAGCATGAGAAGACATGAGGATTTAAAAGGAAGAGCAGCAAAGAGAAGGGAAACAACCATGGATTACAGTAAGGCACACATTACAGTATTGGTTTATGTTAAAAAAAATCTAAGGGTTTAATGTCACTTTAAAGTGACACTAAACTCAGGAGTTAAAACTTAAATATGCATTCAAGTACCTTAACTAGTAATAAAATTGTATCTCGGCTCTAGATCCTCAAATCATCTCTGAATTGGTGCCGACACTGTTCTTCCTTCTGGAGGGTGGCTATTTTTGTTCCCCATGGTCCCTGTGTGTGTTGTAAAGTAGCCACTGCTCCAAGCTCGCTCCTGCGATGGACTACAATCTCACGCTTACTTTATTAATTTGTATTGAGATTGTAGTATTAGTATTAGCATTTTGGGTCCAGAAACAGTCTGGTCTGGTGGTAATCTGGATGTGGTGTGAATGGGCCCTGAATAAAGGTGCCGTACTAACCTTTTAAACACCTGCTAAACAAACACAACATTTATTTAGGTCTCACTATACCTCTAGTGCAGTCTCTCTCTCTCTTTTTCTCTCTCTCTCTCTCACTCTCTCTCTCATGCCGCTCTGACTGCTGCCCCCATGTGACCCAAAGAGATGCTGCCTGAGGCAACAGTTTCAGGCTGCCTCCCTAAAAGGGATGGCCCTGGGTTTTACACTAGATTTTTACTTAAAAAAAATGTTAAATGCTTTCTAGCTAAATTTTTTTTAAAAATTAAGTCCACTTGTGTATATTTATTTTTAAAGGCACACAATGATGTTTCAATTCAGCCAGTGCAATTATATATTGTATGCAGAAATGTGGAGGAAAAATTACATGCAATTATGCAACAACTCAGCAAGGGCTGAGCCTGATAGATGATCCAATGTATCCAATTAGGCAGGCCCCAGCACTACAGTTGTTAGTAAATCCAGAGGTAGATTGTACAACCAGACTGTAAAGTGAGTGGCTGGTTTAACTGTATTTTGCTCATCATTACTAGTCCATGCATTGCCCTAATGAAGTACAAGATTGGCATCTTCTGGCACTGGAATCTTGGTGCTGCCTGAGCTTGGTTGCTGTCAGCATAGAGGCTTCTAATACAGGGTGAGGTAAGTATGCTGCAGAATAGCCACAGCTGCCGCTATCTAAGGGCAGATCACCAGCCCTGGATGCAATCTGTCTGCATCCAGGGGCGATTATCTGTCCCTAGCCGCATGTAACAACTACATGTGCAAATAACTGCATATAACAGCAGACAGCTGTGGCTCCTGTCAGCCTCTCATTGCTTTGTACAGGCTTGGCAGCCACAACTGTCTAGAACCACCTGAGATTCCTGCCGCAAGAATCCGCTTATTCTTGTCTTGCTGCAGGAATCCACAGCTGGATTTTAAAGCCTTGTTTGAATGGGGCCTAAGTGATACAAGGGTTTATTTTAGGGGATGATCAAATGTTAAGGGTTTAGTAAGTGATTCCAGAGTTTAGCTTCATGGGCTTGATCACACCAGCTGTGTTCAGTTGTGTTTTTTTTACACGCATCCAAAATGCAAGCAGAGTAAATTCATTGCGTTCACTTCCAGTGCTTTCAAATAAAGTACAGCAGCGTGCATTTTTTTGCACCGGAATGTGCCTGAATGCATGTAAATGCACATACATGCACCAGAGAGAGCTTACACATAAGTGAAAATAATGTTTTCAAGATTATGCAGTAAATAAAACACATTAAAATGCATTAAAAAAATTGCATAGAAACACACAGAAACATACAGTAAACGCAAGGATTATGGTGTGAACAAGCCCTAAAAAATTTTGGTAGGTGAGTTTTTAGATAGTGGAGGGTTAAATGTTTTGTTTAGGTAGGGGAGGGTTGCGTGTGTAGGTAGGTTAGGGTTAAGTGTTTAGGAATGGAAACGTTAAGCGTTTAGGTAGGAAAGATGAAGTGTTTAGGTTGGGGAGGGTTGCATGTTTAGGTAGGTTAGGGTTAAGTGTTTAGGTAGGGGAAGGTTAAGTGTTAAGAGTTTACGTCGAAGAGGGTTAAGTGTTTTGGTAGAGTAGGGAAGGGTTAAGAATTATGTGTTTAAGTAGGGAAGGGTTCCGTGTTTAGGTAGGGGAGGGTGGCGTGTTTAGGTAGGTTAGGGTTAAGTGTTTAGGAAGGGAAACGTTAAGTGGTTAGGTAGGAAAGATTAAGCGTTTAGGTAGGGGAGGGTTGCGTGTTTTGTTAGGTTAGGGTTAAGTGTTCAGGTAGGGGAGGGTTTAATGTTAAGTGTTTAGGTAAGGAGGGTTAAATGTCAAGTGCTTAGGTAGGGGATGGTTAAGTGTTTAGTGTTTAAGTAGCTGAGTGTTACATTTCTAGATCAAAAAGGGTTAAAAGAGAACTATGTGGTAAGTGTTTTCCCCATAGTTCTCTTTAGAGTCACGGGAGGACATATACTAACCTCCTCCCGTGACCCAAAGCTCAGTATATCGCTGGCTATTGCCAGACAATACTGTCTGGATCCACCCAGCTGCGTGAATGACAGCAGGTTCTGCTTATCTAGAGGCAGAGCCAGCTGTGCCTGCCCCCTCCCCTGTCCTTTCCTCCACTCAGCGCTGGAGGATCGGAGAGGGGGGAATCCCTGCAGCGGACTGTCAGTCACCGCTCTCTGCAGGGAGATGATCGGAAAGTGAGCGAGCAACAATATGTGTTCGCTCACTGCCCGATCAATAGAGCCGACCCGTGACAGATTTTTTGTCACAGGTCGGCTCTAACTATGAGGATGAGTGGAAATCACTCACCACATAGTTCTCCTTTAAGGTGTTAAGTGCTTGAGTAGGGTAGGGTTAAGTGTTTAAGTAGGGGAGGATTAAGTGTTCAGGTAGGGGAGGGTTAAGTGTTCAGGTAGGTTAGGGTGAAGTCTTTAGGTAAGAAAGGGTTAAGCATTAAGTATTTAGGTAGGGGAGGGTTAAGTGTTCACGTAGGGGAGGGTTAAGTGTATCGTTAGGAAAGGGTTAATTGTTTAGGTAGAGACGGGTTAAGTGTTAAGTATATAGGTAGGGGAAGGTTAAGTGTTTAGATAGGTGATGGCTAAGTGTTTAGGTAGAGAAGGGTTAAGTGTTAACTGTTTAGGTAGGAGAGGGTTAAGTGTTTAGGAAGGGAAGGGTTAAGTGTTTAGGAAGGGAAGGGTTAAGTGTTTTGATAGGAGAGGGTTAAGTGTTTTGATAGGAGAGGGTTAAGTGTTTAGGTAGCGAAGGGTTAAGTGTTCTGGTAGGGGAGGGTTAAATGTTTAGATGGGGAAGGTTAAGTACCTAGATAGAGAAGGGTTAAGTGTTAGGAGTGCTTTACTGTAGGGATACATTGTTCAATTCTAACATCCACTACTACTTCTCATGGCTTTGTATGGATGTATCGATCTGCCGCTGTGTCACTGATTTGCTACTCTCATAAAGTTAACAGCTGACAAATCCTAGTAGAAATATAATGTGTCTGTCTTCAAAAGGAGAAAATCAAGCCAAGTTTGAAAACCCGATGTATATACAGTACGGTACGTGTAAAAATAGTACATTGACACAGTCGATAAGCACCGCGGACACACCTTTGTATCCGATCTGTTGCTACATCCAAGTTAAAAAGAGCACAACACATATTTTCCTATCAATAAGTAAAGATTAAGAGGCCTATTTAGAAGCAAGAACAGGTGCAGGAGTGCGTCGATACTCAGCAATTTTTGGGCACGTGTAAAATCTTCATTCATTATTGAAATATGAAAAAACTAGACCCAAATTGCTCAGAACTGTTTCATCGATAGACACGATTGCCAGAATCTGTATTCACAACAGAAAATGTTTTTAAAAAGTCAAAATATTAGTGTTGTTTCTCATCAAAAGCTCTGACTTAAAGATCTTTTTTTCCCCTACCAGGGGCGACCTTGGACCATGTTCTTGTTCAGACTACGTTTGGGGACACACTCATGACCATTGAATGTATATCTGTATACTCTATTCACATTGCCATTTTTGCATTGCCCAATGTTACCCAGTTGGTGTAATTTTCGATAAACACCTTCCCCCATTTTTCTTTTCTGTACCTCTTGTTTATATTTTAAAATACTAATTAAAGAATTTGCAAACAAAAATTAGTTTTCACCTAATTTAAATGGACCCTGTAGACTTAAAGTGTTAATAATAATTAGCAGCAACTGACTGCAATTAAAACGGAGAGACCTGATTGGTTGCTACAGGTTATGGCACATCATTTCTCTTTTTTTGTGATTATACTTTGAACCGTACCTCCGTTCTCTACCTCCCGTGTGAAATAAACGGCATGAACAAGCCTTGCATTGATTTATTAAGTAAGCCAGACTGTTTTGCATTGAAGGTGAGTTAGTTTTTCCTTCTCTAGAGAATTAGCACCAGAGCAGCTGAAATTGGAAAAGAAAAAAAGAGCACGTACCTTGAGAACTTCCATTGGTACCTGGGCAGGAGCGGGCAGGCTGGTGGACACGCTGACGTTGATGGCTGGTGTGTGGTTTGCTGGCACTCTATGTTGCATGAAATGAGCTGCCTGCTGCTTCTGCTGTTGCTGCTCGCGGCGCTCTTGCTCTTGCATCTGCTCACGCATCAGCTGCTGCCGTAGCAGAATCCGTGATGTCATGCTGGAGGAGCTTAGTGGAGGCTTCGATGCTCCGTGATGCTCGCCTGAACTGCTGTGAAAAGGCAAAAGATAGGCTACTAATTAGTAGGGATTCTCATTGCTGTTCACCCAGCATGTTTAAAGGGCTCTGCTTTTAAAATCTGTTAGGAATCATCGGACTTGCAAAGACACTTTCAGCTTCAAGTACAATTGCGACGCCGGAATGACCAGCGTGAGGTTAAAGGGAAACTATAGGGGGGGTTTTTTTAGATATACGAAAATGAGGTCAGCTTATATTGTATCTAAACCCCAGAACAAAAGTGTTATATATTGCGGTTTCCACAATGCAGGAAAAGGGAATCCAGGACACTTATGGCAAATCACACTTCTTTATTGTATAAGGAAAAACTTAGCAAAGACTAAAAACAATAAAAACCATCTGGCCAATGACCATTTCTGGTGCTTTCAATGCACACTGTGTTGAGGCACTTGGATCATTGAGATTCAAAGATTGAAAACAACCATCCGGCCAATGACTATTTCTTGTGCTTCCCTGCACGCTTTCTCAAAGCACTTAGATCACTGAGATTCAAAGACTACAAACAATATTAACCATCCAGCTGAGGACAGTTCTTGTGGTTCCATGCACAATCCTTCTCAAGGCACTTGGATCATTGAGATTCAAAAACTAAAAACCATGTGGCCATTGACCGTTTCTCCAGGTTCCACGAATGCCCCCTCAAGGCACATGGATCATTGAGATTCAAAAACTAAAAACAATATAACACATCTGGCTACAGACTTTCTCATGCTTCCCTGTGCACTTTTTCAAGGCACTTGGATCATTGAGGTTCAAAAACTAAAAACAATATAAACCATCCAGCCAATGAGCATTTCTGGAGCTACCACACATGCTTTCTCCAGGCACTTGGATCATTGAGGTTCAAAAACTAAAAACAAAACAAACCATCCGGCCAATGACTGTTTCTCATGGGTAAACACATATGCTTTCTCAAGTCACTTGGATCATTGAGATTCAAAAACAAAAAACAATATAAACCACCTTGCCAATTACTAAACCTCATGGTTCGACACACGTTTTCTCAAGACCATTGGATCACTGACATTCAAAGACTAAAAACAATATAAACAATCTTGACGACAACTGTTTTTTTATCCTGTCCTGCACATTTTCTCAAGGCACTTGGATCTAGGGCTGCAACAACTAATCGACATAATCGATTATAATCGATTATTGAAAAAGTTGTCAACTTTTTCAATCATCGATTAATCGGCTTCTGGTTAGTTGGCCCTGTTCACGGCTCCACACGCGCTGTGCGCCGTACCTCCTTCCCACCTCAGACCCGCCAGCACCCACGCTCCACACGCCACACCTCTTCCCCGCCTCACGCTCACCGCCCTCCCACATCCACGATCGGCACAGGGACGCGGGGAGAACAAGTAAGGAGGAGGAGCAGGCGTGGGGGGATGACAATCGCCGATAGACAGGCCCTATCTCAGAAGCAAGTTGCTTGGAAGACTGCTCAGGTAAGCCTGCACTCCCTCCCCCCCATACCTGGTGCTCTATAATGTATTGCTGGGATTTGTATTGCTCTATACCCGACGGTACATTGTGCTGTATATTATACAGAGGACTACAAATCCCAGCAATAGTACATTATACACTGTATGTATAATGTACTATTGCTGAGATTTGTTGTATCCCTCTATAGCTGGTGGTATTCTGCATTGTGCTGTATAGAGGACTACAAATCCCAGCAATAATACATTATACAACGCAATGCGGAATACCACCAGCTATAGAGGTGTACAACAAATCCCAGCAATAGTACATTATACAGCGCAATGCCGAATACCGCCAGCTATAATGTACTATTGCTCGGATTTGTTGTATTCCACTATAGCCGGTGCCATTCTGCATTCATTGCTATATAATTTTACACTTTTCATTTCACTATATTGCACACCCCACTTTTTTTTTCCTTTTTTACTTCTACCGCTCCAAGCTTGCTCCTGTGATGGACTACAATCTCAATACAAACTAGTAGTCCCATCACTGGAGCCATTTTTTAAAATGTATTTTATTTTTTATCCGATTAACCGATTAATCGAACTCAATAATCGGCTAACTAATCGATTTTGAAAATAATCGTTAGCTGCAGCTCTACTTGGATCCTTGAGATTTAAAAACCATCCGGCCAATGACCATTTCCCATGGTTCCATGCATGCTTTCTCAAGGCACTTAGATCCTCGAGATTCAAAGACTAAAAAGAGTAAACCATCCGACCAGAGACCATATCTGGTGCTTCCCTGCATGCTTTCTTAAGGCACTTGGATCACTGAGATTCAAGTGTCCACCTAACCATGAAAAATGGTCGTTGGCCGGATGGTTTTTATTGTTTTTAGCCTTTGAATCTCAGGGATCCAAGTGCCCTGAGAAAGCATGCAGGGAAGCACAAAAACAGTCGTTGGATAGATTTTTTAAAAAATAGTTTTTAGTCTTTGTACAATAAAAAAAGAGTGATTTGCCATGACAGCCCTGGATTCCCCTTTTTCTCAATAGAGTGAACTTAGTTACCTTGGCTAGGAGCACCGAGACCCGCTGCTGTGATCACACAGAGGAGTATGTGTGGGATCTCCAAGGTAAACCTCTTCTAGAAGTCTGCACTTCCTCCACTATCGTTGAGTGCCACACATCTTTTGTGTGTTGTTTTATTGGTCCTTAGATGTGGTAGCTGCATTCATTTTTCATGTATTTTCCCTTTATTTTCACCTGGTGATCCTGCCAATAACACTCTTCCTGTCCTATGGTGGCAACACTCACTCGCTGTACTGTTGCGAGTATGTGCTGTAGAGGAGCAGTGTTGTCACCCTAGGACAGGTAGTGAGTTAGCACAAATATTGCGTAGAAATACAATTTTACAATGATCTAGTAAGATTTGTACACAAAGTCAAAGAATTTACTTATATATGAAGAACACGTTCTTGTTATTGTTAAAATTCCTCTGTGGGATCAGACTAAAACTTGAGTCTGTACTAACTGCCAGCACCGGTACGCTAGAATTTTCTATTTCTGGTGTTGGGGCACTTTATTGAATGATGGTGATAATGTCTGTGGCGTCCACGTGTCAGCATGACTGAATAAATGCTCATAAGCCACAAGGTGAATCTAATTACAGTACTACCCTAACCAGCCACAGAACCTGTGTGATTAATATGCATTTAGTTTTACTGAGATGAGGGGGCAACCCTAATGAGCGAGCACAGCATAATCTTTATACACTGTATATTGTGTGACTGGGGGACTACAAGGCCCAACATTGCCTTTTTACAATGTATAGAGTAACTGGGGGACTATGAAATGCAGAATACACTGTATAAACTTTATGATAACTGACTGACACTACAAGGCCCAGCTTGGTCTGTTTACAGTGTAAGTGGAGGACTATATATTCCAGCATGACCGGTATACACTATATGCTATTTGGCCGGGGAATTACAAGGCCCAGCATGACCTGTATATGTTATATATAGTGTGGCTTGGGAACTACAACATTCAGCAAGACCTGTATACACTACATAATGTGTGGCTGGGGTATTACAACATCCAGCATGACCTGTATACACTATATATTATGTGACTGGGGTAATACAACATCCAGTATGACCTGTATACACTATATATTATGTGACTTTGATATTACAACCTCCACCATGACCTGTATACACTATATATTATGTGACTGGGATACTGCAACATCCAGCATGACCTGTATACACTATATATTATGTGACTGGGGTACTACAACATCCAGCATGACCTGTATACACTATATATTATGTGACTGGGGTACTGCAACATCCAGCATGATATATCATATATAAGATTTAACTCCTGAGTTTGTCACTTTAACTTATACTTCTCACCCCAACTGTGAAGAGTGTTGGTGCAATAGCAGACTCAACACTGGAGTTGGTTATACATCTACATTCAACACTTTATGTACTATACATAAACTATATATACCTCACAGATGGTTATGAAAGGAAGTTTTTTTTTTTCTTTTTAATTTCCTGCTGATATTCACGCCCCAGTATATTTAGAAAACCTCAGAGCTCCTTAGCAGTTTTACTAATGACACTGCGTCAGACTTCTCACAGCCCGACTCATAATCCTGATCTTTCAAACAATTCCTTGTCAATCGTCACGTTTTGCTGCTAATTAGGAGCCGAGAATGCCTATGCCAAACCCGCCAATAACAGAGCTGACGGTGACAGCCTCCCGTTCCCAGCCATGCACAATTCACCATTCGTTACCCTCAGAATGCCGCCGCGCGCGTTACCGTCGGCGGGTTGTTGTTCTGTTTTTACAGAAGGCAAAAAGCAGAAGGAAAGGCTTGAAGGGAAGATCAAACAATGAGTTTGTAGGGAGCCCAAGCCGATTTTCCGAGCTAGATTGTCTTATTATTCAAGGCCTGTCAGGTCACAACATTCCCAAAGTGTCTGATCCTTTTGATAAAACGGGAGAAAAACCTTTGTTCAGAGACTAATGCAGCTGTGGAGTAATCGCACTAATTAGCTGCTCAAGTCACTGACTGTGATACTTGAGTGGAAAAAAAAAAAGTGCAATTAACAATGGAGAGAAAGTGGGACTGAGACATACCATAGTTATTAAGGTATTGCTCCCTTTTAGCATACACTATGTACATCCAAGAAAATCCACTTACAAGAGTTTTGGGCATCTCCACCCTTCATCAGGTACAGCAAATATGTGTGTATATATATATATATATAATCTACCAACTGTTTCTCATTTGGAGGAACTGGTCCTTGTAGCCACTTGCTTGTAGCCAGCAAGTGAAGCTAATTTGAGAGAGCAGCTAAAGTCTCTGAGACCTCAGTTTGGAAAGACTTCCGCTCACTCCTTGTCACATTTCTAGGGCAGGAAGAACTTTTAACCCATGGGATGGCAACCTCCGCACTCCAGTAGGGGTGGAACTACAAGTTCCATGATGCAATGCAAGACTCTAACAATCACAGGCATGACTCCCATATGCTGAATCATGATGGCATTTGTAGTGCTGAGATGGCCTACCCCTTGTCTAACCCTTGCACGGGTGTCCAAAGCTAAAATAAAATACTTTGGTTCTACTTGAAGACCTTTGTGCCTTGCTGCCACACTTTCCATATGTCTATTACTTTTTGCACTGAAGGTATAAAAATCCACCTCCTGCAGACATTACACAACCGTGCCGCCACGTTGCAGGGTGATGTTGTTGTACATCCTGTCTCCTGAACATAAAGTCTATATATAAAAGGAGATATATGGCCCTGTTGCCTGTCCTCTCCTAGCACAATGGTTGATATTGATGAGAACTAAGGACAGACTTCTCTGCCCCATCCCCTACTCAGCTGCATTTAAGCCACCGTGCTAATAAGTCCAGAAGCAGGAAACCACAGATAGCATCACTGCGGACCTGCAAAATATGACATAAACATCTTCAGGACATCTGAGATTAGTGCAGCATCGGAGCATGGCTGGGAGCACACCATGTATGTAATGTCGCCCTTTAATGTGGCCGTGTCTCGTCCTCCATGGATCCGTTACAGATTAATTCATCCACTAAAGCGAAATGTCAGACAATGATGAACCCTTTGATTTGTTTCCCCTTTAGTGTTTACCCTGAGGATGTGTCAAATCAATTGCTGGAAGTGGCAAGGAGCTAATTGCATCATCTAAGCAAATTATCGGCCATGATATCAAAACAAGAGAAAAGAGAGGGGAGGGCGATGCCGAGTGAAGCAAGTGGTGCAACTTTGAAACACAAACTAATAGGAAAAGGAGGCATTACAAAATACACTTTGTGAACTTGCCTACTTTAAATGGCCACTCTTGGCTCCAAGGCTCTTGGGGACTCTGTAGGAGTGAACTTGCCCCTACTTTAAAAGGCCACCCTTGGCTCTAGGGGACTCTGTAGGTGTCAGGAACCAGATCTGAACCCAAGGCCTCTGCTGTAGCTGGCAGTGGTTCTACCTGCTGAGCCACCTTAGCACCTTGGATAGCTCCTTGCCTGATCTCCTGTGTAATCCTCAATTAAGCCTAGTTTCTGCTGAACTCCTTGCTCCTCCCTTGAACTTCCTATTTAAGCCATGCCTCTACACTTCCTGTTTGCCAGATTATTGTGCTCCTGCCAATATCTTGCTTCCTGCGCCTTCTCTGATACACTTTGCTCATACTGCTACCCGTGTACTGATTTTTGGCTGCTGATTCACCGACCACTCTCATCATCTTCATGTCAAAACAAATAGCAACGTTTCAGGGCCACACAGGGTCCCCTTCATCAGGCTTGAAATGTAATTTCGGGGGCCACAAGCCTGTAATTTCAAGCCTGATGAAGGGGACCCTGTGTGGCCCCCGAAACGTTGCTATTTGTTTTGGCATGAAGCGTCAATAAACAGAAGTGTTCTTCACTTCAATATGGTGTGCTGGTGACATCTTTAACAAGTTACAGTAGTAAGTGGACATTCTCACTTAGTGCTCGGTCTTACCATATGCTCTGGCGTGGCCTATCTCAGTATTTACAGAACAGAAGCAGGTGAGAAGCTGCAGGTTCAGGTTCCAACATCCTCACCTCTCCCCTGCCAGTCTTATGTATTTATTTCTTATTTATTTTTTTATTTACATAGTGCCAACAGTTTACACAGCATTTTGCATAGTTGCACTTTCACATCAGTCCCTCCCCTCGAGGGGCTTTCAATCTTAGGTCCCTACCTTACATGTATACAGGGCCAATTAATACATGTATACAAGGTCAGTTAACCTTCCAGCATGCCTTTGGAGTATGGGAGAAAACCCATACTTTTCCTACTGCCGTAGGACCACTAGATGGAGCTGAGGATCGTAGGAAACAAACACATCTTACAAGAGATACAATACCAAGAGATATAATGTAACAATTCTAGGGGATACTGGAGGGAATTAACAGATAAATGTAACCATTGGATCCCCTTAGTAGCACTGGTTACACTGATATGGTAAGTCCCTTCAGCGTTCTCTGGATTTGTTACATTGTATATCTAAGATGTATTTATTTCATATGATCCTCAGCTCCATCTAGTGGCCATAATGTGGCATTGTCCCAATTCACTAATGACATAGGCAGTTATTTAAAAAAGCTAGCAGAAGTCAGCCGTAGCTCCGGCTGATCCTTCGGCTAGCTTCGGCTGCTGGAGCCCTCCGGTTCAGAAGAACCGAAGGGCTGCTGTACGGGCTATTCACAATAGCCCGTACAGCTCCCGAAGCTGGCCGAGCGGCTCAGCCGAGCCGAAGGCTTACGCTTCAACTCGACAGAGCTGCAGTAAAACCTGCAGTGGGGCGAGTGGCTGGCCGCAGGCCGGCCAAAAGCCTTGCAACTGACAGCTGGGCGGGGCCAGCCGTGATCTCACGGCTGGCTCTGTACAGTTGCAATGACAGATCAGCATCCCCAGGTTACCAGGGCATGCTGAAATGTCATTAAACAATGACAACTGGGCGGAGCTACGTCAAGATGTTATTCATTGACCGATCCCGGCTCTAGCAGGTCCCGGCCAATAGGAAACAGTTGGGCGGAGCTAGCCATCACTGCTAGCTCCGCCCAATTGTTTCCTCTTCTTTTTTCAATTAATTTTTCCTTTTTCAATAATCTTTAATTTTTTTTTAATCTTTATTTATTTTTCAAAATTGATCATTTATTTACATTCATAAACATTTTTTTTCTACTTTTTCTTCTTCTTAATTTTATTCACTGTTTTTCTATTCTGCTCGGTACCACGGAGGTACCAAGCAGAATAGCCGAGCCGCATTTTTAATAAATAGACCCCTTTCACTTTGCCAAAATCCATGAGCTATATATAGATGGCCTCCTCCTGGGAACTTTTTTTGTTTAAAGAAATAGAATTAAAAAGGCTATAACAATATGGTGACAACTTTCTTTGGATGGGTTGTGGGCAGAGCTGTATGGCACAGCCAAATGAAGACATTGTGCTGCCCTAGGCAGGTCTGAGTGTCGCCTTTTGTTCAAGCTTTGCCCCTTGTGTCATGTGATTATTTTAGTAAAAACTAGTGCTACAATGTACTACTGGAGGCAGCACGTGGTTGGCTTTCTATGCAGAACTACTGTATACGTATATATATGTGTTCAACTGTACAGTGCAGACCATCAAACAAGAGAAAGGAGAGATGGATTCATTTTTTGAACTATAAAGGGTCTTGTGAATCCTCCTAACATTCTCTGCATCCCCTTCCCTTCTATCGTTCCCGTGCCGAATTCAGCCACTTATGTCCAGAGGTGGATAGAAGAGGGAAATGTAATTGTTATGGCTTTGCATTGCCTCCTCCAGCCCTGCTACCCTACACACTGGCCTACGAGCTATAGACATTTACTTTTTCGTTTTGCCCTCTCGGGCTTTCTCAGGGACTTGACCGGCCCTGTAGGGTGTATGGCCAGCTAAATCCAACCCTGTGTTTTGTCTTAGGACTGCGTTATTTATGGGTCATCCAAGTAAAAGTTCACCACATGGACCGCCTCAGTTTATGAATGGCAGGCGAGCTTATACAAGAGCCATCATAAGTCCCCCGGGAACCAGGCACCGTGTCATTTCACAGAACGTATGAAAGGAAGCTTCTCTCTCTGCGTGGAAGCGGTTGCCTGTGAAAGACGTCATTTTACCATCAGCATCTTCTTTTAGCGTCTGTCCGCGGGTCCGTTTCCGGAATCCTCCAGGGCACAAACTGATGGAAGAATAGAGCAGCTTATGCAAACACTACCCCGGCTCGGCTCTCTCATGGCGTGAGACAGCAGGCCTGGGACTCTGACAGTCACATATACACTTGGTACAGACGTGCTACATTCAGGTTTCTTTGCAGTGTACCCATTGGCCTGATTTTGAGGCCTCTAGGCTAACCGCCTTCTGTTGTATTTATATTAGGGATGCACTGATACTGTTTTTTTGGTATCGAGTACTAAAATTGTTTTTCCGCTACTCCCTGATACCGAATACCGATATTGGAAGTCCCATTAGGGAAGCCATGCGGTGTGTAAAGACTCACCACCCGGCTTACCGATTAGCAGGGAAGCCTTCTCCATTCTTCCTTGTCACCAGGTGACGAGGAAGCATGGAGCCGGCTTTCTGGCCAATCAGGAAGTCGGGGGGCGGGTACTGACTCGCCGTCTGGCTTCCTGATTGGCCAGCTTCTCGACCAATCAGGAAGCCAGGCGATGTGTAATGACTCGCCACCTGGCTTCCTGATTAGCCAGGAAGCCGGGCGGCGCATAAAGACTCGCCACACGGTTTACCGATTAGCAGAGAAGCCGTGTCCATAGTGGCGAGGAGGCATGGAGCCGGCTTTCCGGCCAATCAGAAAGCCAGGGGGTGGGTAAGGACTCGCCGCTTGGCTTCCTGATTGTCCAGGTTCTCAACCAATGAGGAAGCCAGGTGGCGAGTCATTACACGGTGCCCAGCTTCCTGATTGGCTGGGAAGCCGGCTCCATGCACCCTCGTCCCCAAGTGGGACAGGTGGCAACCCTAACAGGAAGTGAGGGGGAAATCTGCAACAGTCTGATATTTAGTTTGCTCCTAGCCTACTAAATAAAATCATTTTAATTTCTGTCTGTGTTACTGCTGAAGAGTTCCTCTCACTTCCTCTCTGGTAAAACGTTGCCAGCAGGACAGGACGTGAGGGTAAATCTCTCTAAAGCTGGGTAAACACAAGAGGGGGGAATCTGGAGCAGTTGCCCATGGCAACCAATCAGCATCTCTCGGTTTGCTCAGGTAAGATTTATAAATGAGACAGAGAAGCTGATTGGTTGCAGTGCAAATCTGCTCCAGATTTTGTCTGCTCCGGGTTTGATAAACTGAAAGGGTTAACTGCTCGCTTTGTCTAGGCTCAAAAATATAAAGTTATACTCCCCCGATTGTCGGAGCGGGGTGGCTCTTAGACCGATCCCTCTTCCCCTCTGCAGCAGTGATGGAATGTCCCTTGTCATCCTTACGTCCTATACACCGTATTGGACGTGATGACTCGAGGATCCTTAGAATGCTGCAGCGGAGGGGAAGAGAGGCTCCCGGAACCGGTCTAAAAGTAGGCCGGCTCCTAGAATCAGGTGAGTATAACTTTTAGCACCTGCATGAAAGGGAGCAGTTAACCCTTTCAGTGCAGGGGTAGACCCATCGCAAGGGTTAATAAAAATTTCTTCTGTAAAAGGAAACCTTGGAACTACCTCAAGGCTGCTAAATGCACACAAAGAAAAAGGGGGGAGGGGGAGGAGGGGGGGCTTTTATCACAAGAGACCCCCCACCTGCCGCCGGCATAGTGCTGAACTAATCCTGAAAATGAATTGTCTCCAAATCCAATTTCGCAGATATATAACTGGGACAGTTTTCAGTCAAAAATGGCTAAAATGAAAAAAAAAGGTGGCGAGGACAATGAGTGCCAAAAAAAGCATTGTATTTTTTTTACAATAATTTATAAATATGTCAAATGTTAAAAATAAATATATAAAATAAATAACAAATTGACCATTTGGCAGTTTCATAAATAGCTCCAATTGCTGGATCTTGCGGTACATTTGAAGTAGTCTTTGTGGCAGTAAAATATTGAAGAAGTAAATCTTGAAGGGATATCTGTGGCCAAAAACTAAAAAATAAATCTGTATTTCTATATTGAATTTCCATAATTTCTCTCCCGCTCCTAATAATCATACAGACCTAGAAGTTTGTAAACTTGCTTATTGAAGATGCCCATTGGATGTTCTTCCTCGATGTGCCCCTGCCTGACACCATTCCACTCAGCCCTGTGAATATGAACTTCCTGGTGTCACCAATCTCAGAGCCTGACTTCTGAACTACAGCTTACCGTCTGAACAATGTAACATTATCGTTGCTTGCTGGAAGCAATGCATGATGGGATATGTAGTGTTGAGAAATGGAGATTGCGTCACATCAAGCAGCAGGGAAAGAGACACCAAGCACACTGGGAATCCAGGACGTTGCTGGAAGTGATGGGCAGACGGAAGGCAGCACTCACTATATAAAAGGGATTTTTACAAGTGCGCTTTGATTGTATTACCAGAGACATGTCCAGTATGTATTCCTATTACAATGCTGATGTCATAACCGGAGAGGAGAGGCTGGGACTTTACAACTCCTATTACCTCTTGCTGTTGCCCCCCACCGACCCTTTAAATGGGTCTTAACGTTGGAAGGTGGAGTCCTGATTATGTGACCGCTGTGAATTGCCGGTCCCTTCGGCTTGTGATCATTTAAAGTGACCGTGAGCTGTCAACAACAGCTCGGTCAGTGTGCTGGGAGCATACAGTGAGTGCGCTCTCGGCAAGCAACAGAAGAACCCTGAGAATGTATATAAGGCGGCGCCAGTGCTGTGCGGACAGCGAGGGCGGAACTTTTATTTATGAACATCGAAGTGTCCAACGGAAGCCTGTCTGACAACACAGGCGAGCAATTTGCTTTTCTGAAGTGATAACAGTGGACCATGTCTGCTTCATATGTCTTGAAACGGCCACAAGCAGTCTCCATGTGACAGGGTGACAACACAGGAGAGCAATTTGGTTTTCTGAAGTGATAACAGTGGACCATGTCTCCTTCATATGTCTAGAAACGGCCACAAGCAGTCACCATGTGACAGGGTGACAACACAGCAGCAAATTTGGGAGACAGGAGCACAGTGCTGTCACCCAATAATAGGAAGGGCCTGAACAAGGAGACCTTCATGGCAGGATCACCAATGAGAGCTGCAGATCTGAAAGTATTGAAAATGACCTTGGAAATAATGTTGAAGCTTATATGTGGTTTTAGCGGTCAGGTTTACATTTGCTTTAAGTGTGTGCACAGTCTATGAACGTCGCAGGGGTCAGCAACATTATCTGCACAGTAACTAGACTGGGACGTCTTGGCACTGACAGGGAGATTTTAGTGACACCACTGAACTTCCTGGACGCTTTTAACAACAATTAGGTGAGAAGTCTCAGATGGAAGCTGCCATCCTCTGATTCCTGAACCCCCGCTTCCACAGCCACCAGATGGCTTTATACAATAAAGAACAAATAGTATCAGAAAATGGAAGTCTCTAAGCAAATCAGCTCTATACCATAAAGAACAAATACCGTCTGCAATGAAAAAGAGAAGTAGATTTATTTATTACATTTTTATATTTATTTCTATTTATTTTATATTTTATATTTATT
>NW_017306464.1:1310023-1315730 GCF_000935625.1 Nanorana parkeri | reverse complement strand
TATTTTATATTTTATATTTATTTATGACATATATTGTGTTTATTTTATTTATGTTATTTATTTTTACTTATTTAATTTAAGTGTACATGGATGGAGAACTGGCTAAAGGAACGGGTACAAAGAATATTGATAAATGGCACCTTCTCGGATTGGGCTACGGTCATGAGCGGTGTTCCACAGGGGTCTGTGCTGGGCCCCATGCTGTTTAATCTATTCATTAACGATATTGGGGAGGGGGGTAAACAGCCATGTTTCAGTGTTTGCGGATGAACCCAAAATCGGGAGGGGAATAGTCACTGAATCTGACGCTATAACATTACAGGGGGACCTGGATAAAATAGGGGTGTGGGCAACCACATGGCAGATGAGGTTTAATGTGGATACATGTAGAGTTGTGCACTTTGGGGTTAAAAACAAGAAAACGGATTACACACTAATAGGAGCTCCCCCTCGGAAAATCAGAAAGGGAAACAGATTTGGGGGTCATTGTAGACCACAGGCTGAAAAATGGCTTGCAATGTCAGGCGGCTGTAAACAAAGCAAGCAGAGTCCTTTCCTGTATTAAGAGGGGAATGTTTTGCAGGGACAAGTCCGTACTTGTGCCACTTTATAGATCACTGGTTCTGCCTCATCTGGAGTATGCGGTCCAGTTTTGGGCACCAGTGAACAGGGCGAATGTCCTTGAACTGGAGAGGGTCCAGAGGAGGGCAACCAAAATCATAAAGGGGATGGAGGACCTGAGTTATGAGAACAAATTAAAACTAAGTAATTAAGTAAAATTAAACATGTTCTCCATGGAAGTAAGGAGATTAAAAGAGGAATATTGGGTTAAGTCTTTTCCCCATAGTTCTCCTTAGGGTAATGGGAGGACACAAACTAGCGTCCTCCCGACATCCTAGGCTCAGTATACCGCGAGCTGTGGCTCGGAGCGGGGAGGGGGGAATCCAGCCCCTCCCCCTGTCACGGCAGAGAGCCATGACAGGATCGAGAAGTGAGCGAACGCCGGTATGTGTTCGCTCACCTCCCGATCTACTGAGCCGACCTGTGACAGTCTCATTGTCACAGGTCGGCTAGAACTATGAGGTGAGTGAAAAGCACTCGCCTCATAGTTCTCCTTTAAAGGGGGGACATGATTTTCATGTATAAAATGTTTATCGGGGATAGTAACATTAGCAGCAAACTTTTTACAATTAACTCGATGACAAGGATGAGAGGCCACAACCTAAAATTGGTGGAGAAAAAATTTCAGCACAAGGGGTGAAGGGGTTTCAGTCAGTCAGGGTCTGGAACTCGCTGCCACATGCTGTGATTTTCGGCTGAGAGTGTGGAATCATTCAAGAGGCGATTGGACGATTTCCTCAGGGACCGTAATATACAGGGGTACAAGTACTACACACCAATAGGACCGTACACACATACGCAAATAGGTTGGACTTGATGGACATATGTCTTTATCATGTGTTTACAAAATGTATTTATTTTCTGTATTAGTTTGTTTATTTATTTATTTCATTAATTCAATTTATTTATCTATATTTGTATGTATTTATTAAATGTATTTATTTTATTTTATTGATTTTTTATTTATTTTCTTTTTGCTTATTTTGTTTATGTTATTTATTTATGTATTTATTTGACAGGAGCGTCATTTAAATGCCTTCCACACTTTCTTATGGAAGGTGTGACTATCCTGCCCCCTGCTGGTCACGTCGATCCATTGCACGCCAACGGAACAATGGGTCAGGCTGTTTTTGCACTCTTTGCCCCAATGAACCCTGGCAGCTCTGTAGGCCCTGGCGCCGTCCCTCACAGATTGTTTTTAATATTCTTGGAAATTGGCGATTGCTGCTCGGCCCGGGCGGCTGGCTGGTGGTAGCACATAGCGTCCTCGCTGCTCATCATAATTTATAGGCCGCTATAAAAAGCTAATATTGTCAGTTGCAATTTGGAGATCATATGTAAGACGGGAGGGGGTTATTACCCAGTAATACTTCAAGTATATCTCCCAGGGTACAGGTTACTGCAGACATCATAGATCAGGGGTAGCCAAACTCCAGCCTTCCAGCTGTGGTGGAACTACAAATCCCATGAGGCATTGCAAGATTCTGACAGACATGACTCCCGGAGAGAGATGCATCATGGGGTTTGTAGTTTCACCACAGCTGGAGGGCCGGAGTTTGGCTACCCCTGTCATAGATAGTAACTCTTGCCGCTTCTCAGGAACTGACCCCTGAAATTACAAATCCCATCATGCTTCTGCCTCTGGGAGTCAGGCCTGTGGCTGGCGGAGTCTTGCAATGCCTCATGGGGCTTGTAGTTCCACAACAGCTGGAGTGCCCAGGATACCTTGCAATGCCTCATGGGACTTGCAGTTCCACAACAGCTGGAGTGCCCAGGATACCTTGCAATGCCTCATGGGACTTGCAGTTCCACAACAGCTGGAGTGCCCAGGATACCTTGCAATGCCTCATGGGACTTGTAGTTCGACAACAGCTGGAGGGCCCAGGTTACCTACCCCAGAGAAAGCCAGGCCACTAGCATTTTCAAAAGGCATCACCGCACCTCATACAGTATTTCAATACAAAATTCCTTCCCTCAGTTTGTCAATCCAGACCTGATTATCAGATCAAGCAGAGAGCGCCCCCTACAGGCTAGGCCAAGGGGAGACAACCTGGGCACTCCAGCTCTTGTGGAACTGCAAGTCCCATGAGTCATTGCAAGACTCTGACAGCCACAGGCATGACTCCTAGATGCAGATGCATGCTGGGAATTGTAGTTTCAGCACAGCTGGAGTGCCGAGGTTGCCTACCCCAGGCTCAGGCTGTACTTTCTGGATGGAGTGCACAGCGTGCGCCGTTCTGCATACAAATACGTTATAATTGTCTAATCCCAGTAAAGAACATATGACTCGGGGGAGCAGCACACAGCACGGAGAGGTGTACATTCAGCCTGGGGGTGCCGATCGCTGACGTGGAGCGTCCTCTGTGCTACATTCCTGAACTTAATCATTGATTGTGACATCTGATGGCTCAACTTGCAATGGATACTTGGCACCGTGATACGCACTACCCTGCCAAGGGCACAGCCCTAAACATTATACTCTGTCATTGTGGAGGGTGGGGGATGGGGGGGGGGCACCGAGTCCGATTTTGTTCTGTAGCATGTAGTTTATGGAGCTGTGTATATAGGGTTTTAGTAGGCAGCTCATAAACATGGAGGTACCGTCAGGGGTGCGTCAGAGAGCAACCGAATAATATAATAGAGGTAGAAATGCTGCTGAGTGATAAGAGCCCAAAAGATATTAAATTCATAATAAAAAATAGGGATGCACCGATATATCGGCCGCCGAAACATAGCGGACGTAAATGCCACTTTTGGCATAATGCCGAAAGTTCCATTTTCTGGCCGATACAGAGTTGCATCCAGGGGCATAACTAGAAATCACAGGGCCCCATAGCAAAATTTTGTATGGGGCCCCGTGATTTCTAGTTATACCCCTTGCAGAGCCCACTCGACATTCCACCTGAGGGTGACCCTGCAGAGCCCACCATAGACCCTCTATGGTCACCCTCAGGTGGGCTGGTCGCACTCCTTACCTGTCCGCCTCCTCTTCCTCCACGGTCGCTGATGGGCCCTGCCTCCTCCTCTGTCTCCGGGCCCGCCTCCTTCTTCGTCAGCGGCCCCCGCCTCCTCCCCTGCTGCCGACCACGGGCCCTGCCTCCTCCTCCACTGCCGCTGCTGGCTCTCATTGACTCTGTGGAGAGGAACGCGCTGCTGCACAGATTACTGTCAGTGATCTGAACAGCGGCGTGTTTGTCTTCAGCCGCCAATGAAAGCCACCAGCAGAGGATCCCATAGCGACCCAGGCGGCCCGCACGGCATCTGGCCGGGCCCCATATCGGCCGCCTGGGTCGCTATGGTGATTGTTACGCCACTGGTTGCATCCGTTCTTTCTCTCCTTCCTGCTGGGCGCTGCTCTGTGTCCCAACGGGGAGGAGAGAAACTGTCACACGCGGCCGAGCGCTGCGGGAGGAGAGCGCTGTGAGTGGCCGGCATCTCCTCTCACACCGCTCAGCCTCCTATCACAGAACGGGAGAGCGGTGTGGGCGGAGACAGCCCGCACTGTCACAGGAGGCGGAGCTCTCCTCCCACACCGCTCACTCAGCCTCTTGTGGCAGTGTTTTAGGATGAAGAGCGGGTACAAGGAGTCAGTGATCAGTGATCGCTGAGTGTTTGTAGATAATTGAGGACATAGTATGATTACTATATCCCCAATTATGAATGGGAAGGGATCTACATCACCTCTACATTACTTCCTGTTCATTCATGATTGTGGTTATAGTAAACATACTCTGTTCTCATGTTATGAATGAACAGGAACACTCAGTATAGAGGATAACTGGGGCTGCAGGAAGAGATTGAGGACTCTGTGTCCTCAATGTATCTTTCTATTTTAAAAGGGAAATATCAGGGGTCTGTTTAGATCCCTAATATTTCCCCGAAGCCCCTAAAAGTAAAAAATATTTAATAAAAAATGAATAAATAAATATTTAAAAAAATGTAAAAGTTTATTAAAAAATAAATACAAATAAAATATTTAAAAAGATGTGAAAAAGTTAAAATAAAAAACATTCTCAGTTTCGGTTTCGGCCTGACAATTTTTTTATTTCGGTTTCGTTTTTGAAATTTTCATTTCGGTGCAACTCCAATAAAAAGTTGACGAGGGAGCATGGAGCCGGCTTCCCGCCCATTCAGGAAGCTGGGCAGCGTGTAATGACTTTCTGCCCGGCTTCCTGATACCGGAAGCTCAAGTATCGGGCCAGACATCGGAGGATTTGGGCAGGTACGAGTACTCGTCCAAATGCTTGGTATCGGCACCAATCCCAAAACTAGTATCGGTGCATCCCTACAACAAATACTAAAAAATACGTCTAATTTTCACATATTAATTGGAAATCACGCAGAAAGAACATCCACCTGCGGTCAGGGGTCAGATGATCGCCCTTGGACGCAATTTCCAGGCTGCCAAAATTTACAAGGGTGCCGCAAATACAAAGTGCCGCGTGCATCGGCACTAACACTGGAAATGTTGCAGGGTGTTTGTGAATACGGTTTCTGACTACAGACATGTGCCGCAATCACCCCCGCTGTGATATTCTTTATCTCAGGGGTGGGGAACCTCCAGCCCTCCAGCTGTTGTGGGACTACAAATCCCATGAGGCATTGCAAGATGCTCACAGCCACTGGCAAGATTACCATAGACAGATGCATCATGGGAGTTGTAGTTTCACCCGCAGCCGGGGGGCCGGAAGTTCCCCACTCTTGCTTTATCTGGTGATAAACGTAATGAGAAATCCGCCGCCTGTGACATTTCCAGGGACAGAGGATGAAATGTGAGACGGTTCCTGGCAATCAGTCACGCAGGTATATTTGGAAATAAAGGGACGGGGAGGTGAATGCTTGAAGAGCCGGGCGGGCATTGCCTGTCATATGAACATAGCCATCCCTGTCACATGTCACCGGCGGGCACGTGCCTGTGTGTGACTGTGTGTGTGTCACATGATGAAGGTGTAATGGAGGCGTGTGAGGGGTGTGTGAGCCCATTATGCAAGACTCCAGAAGCCAGCTAGATATTAACTAGGACAAACCGGGTCCCGCAGGTCCCAGCGCGGTGACTGTGACAAAAGCCAGCGTGCCCGCAGGTGTC
>NW_017306464.1:1297225-1309849 GCF_000935625.1 Nanorana parkeri | reverse complement strand
TGCCATCCCTGCCATCTGAACCCGCTGGAGCATTCGGAATATCAGATGTGTGGATGTCAGGTGGGCAAAGTCGGGACTCAGATCTGCACAGGATACATCAATTCTCAGGATGAATTCTTTCCCCCGTGCGATGCGCGTTCAAAGCGCAAATGTTGCCTTGCAGAATGGCGGAGTCTGCGGCGTGTGACCTACTGCCTGAAAATGCTGCTTGCCTGGCTGTTATGCCGATCCTCTTCAAGGCCTCATTCAAACAGCTGCGGCTGGGATTCACAGGATCGGATAGTTGTGACCACTAAGCCTGAACAAAGCAATAGCAGAGTGAGTGCGACCGCAGCTGTCCGCCAGTGTTCAAAAGTAGCCGCACATGGAGCGATTGCTTGCAGCTAAGGACATGTGATTGCCCCTGCATGCAACCGCTTGTATGTGTTCGCAGGTAATCGCTCTATGCGTGGCTACATCTGAACAATGGCGGACAGATGCGGCCGCTGTTACCCTGTTATTGTACAAGCTCAGGGGCCACAACTATACGATACTGTGAATCCAGATGCATGAACCAGCTGCCGCAGCCATGCATTTTGTGTTATGTCGCGTGTTCACATGCGTTGTGTTAAGGCAGCCCATTCATTTTGTGTTATGTCATGTGTTCACATGCGTTGTGTTAAGACAGCCCATTCATTTTGTGTTATGTCATGTGTTCACATGCGTTGTGTTAAGACAGCCCATTCATTTTGTGTTATGTCATGTGTTCACATGCGTTGTGTTAAGGCAGCCCATTCATTTTGATGGGGTACCTCAAGGCACCAAATGTTAACACAGCACAAAATGAATGTCACATGCTTACAATCACACACTTTTTTGTGCCACTACTAGGGAGGCACCCATGCCGATACCGAGTATTTGGGCGAGTACTCATACTGATGACCTGCCTCCCAGCCAATAAGCATTGAGCTGGCCAAACAGCATGGAGCCAACTTCCCAGCCAATCAGAAAGCCAGGCGGCAGGTAATGACCCACCTCCCGGCCTGCTTAGTGGCCGGAAAGCTAGCTTCTTGGCCAATCAACATTGAGGCAACCAAACAGTATGGAGCCGCCATCCCAGCCAATCAGGAAGCCGGGCGGCGGGTGATGACCCGCCTACCAGCCAATAAACATTGAGCCGGCCAAACAGCTTCCCAGCGAATCAGGAAGCTAGGTAATGACCCACCTCCTGGCTTCCTGATTGGCCGGGAAGCCCCCTCCATGCTCCCTGGAGTACCAGTATTAGATAAATATCAGTACTCGTACTCGATACCAAAAACCGGTATCGGTGCATCCCTAGCCACTACTACTGTGCGTTGCACCACACGACAGTGTTCCAATAAGGGTCTGACATGCATTTGGGGGGGGATTCATTCTGTTTCTGTTGGCATGAGGTCCCCCTTAGGCCTCATGCACACTGGAATCGGCCGGCACCTACAGCTCCGTGCTGCGTGCACGGCCGTATTGGGCAGCTCCCGGGAAGGACAGGTGCTGCGTGTGATTAGTACGCAGCCCCTGTCCTTCTCTATGGGAATACGCGACCTGATTACAGTGTGAATGAGGGGAATCCCGGCCTCTTTGTTTACATCAGAATGAAGCGGCCGGGAATGTCACTGAGCAACATTGTCATTTGTTTTCTTTGTAAATGTCACTGCGCACAGTACATGGCACAGTTGCGCCTCTTCACAGGCAGATTTAAGGCAACCCCCAAGCATGTTATTTAAAGGAATTGTGCATTTTTAATGTTGCCCAGGGCAACCAATCTGCTTCTCTCTTCCGTTTGTTCAGTTAAGATGTGAAAATCAGACAGAGAAGCTGATTGGTTGCCGTGCACAGCTGCTCCAGATTTTGTCTGCTCCAGTTTTGATCAATTCCCTTCATTGTCTGCATTGTGCAAACTACATCACTCCCGGCCCTTCTAGACCCTTTAACTACAAATCCCATGATGCCTCTGTCTCCGGAAGTCATGCCTATGACTGTCAGTCTTGCAATGCCTTGTGGGACTTGTAATTCCACAACACCAGAGAGGCAGGAGTTGTCCACCCCGGGCCTACAAGAATAGACGCCAATGCAGAATTCAGTGTCACCCAAAAATGAAATCCCGGCTCAGAGTCTGCAGAGGGCCGGGCTGTATGACGGAGAATCTGCCCGGTTACTACCGGCAACAGTGACAGTTCATCTTTCAGACACTTTGATTGATGAGGCCCAGTCGGCCTTACCCTGCCGGCTGCTATTTCTGGAAGCAACGGACTTCGGAAATTCCAAGGCCAAAGCGGTGTGCATGCCATCGCCATTACGGCACGCGTGACAAAGAGAGAGCGCTCAGCAAATATAGCCGAGACCGAGGAAGGATTCCAAATATGACAACAGACTGACCTCCGCCACAATACACAGGAGGATTATCTGCGGGATAGACACGCCCACCGCCCCAACTATGCTCCCAAAGAATGGAAAGTCATCCGTCTACTAAAGAGAACCTTCCGCTAACTTCCTATGACTACATTCCGGTCACCGCGGTATCATTTTTGAATAAAAGCCATTCGTGATCTCTAGTCAGGGACTTTTCCTTGGCTCAGATGATGTCATCACTCTGCTGCAGGCAGGAGAAAGCATGTCCCCAGTCCCCTCTCCCCCAGTGATCAGACTGCAACATTATAACTGTGTAGCCTGTGGTGTGCAGCAGGGGCTGATCTGTGTCAGACATTTGTGAACACACCCAAGGATTTACATGATTGTGTCATCTCTAAGCTGACATCTCAGTCTAGATCAGGGGCAGCAAAAACCCCAGCCCTCCAACTGTGTTAAAACTACAAATCCCAGCATGACTCTGCCTCTGGAAGTCATGCCTGAGGCTGTCAGAGTCTAGCAATGCCTTATGGGACTTGTAGTTGCACAACAGCTAGGGGCTGACGTACGGATTCCCCTGGTCTAGGTGCTGGCCTTGGATGATGCCTGACCAAAGATGGTGACGTCCTCTGGGAGAGAAAAACAGACAATGGAATTGTCAGGAGGAACACTGTGACCTCTATGATTGAAAGAGAGAAGCTGATTGGTTGCCATGCACAGCTGCTCCAGGTCTGATAAATACTGCTCAATGTATATTCATAATGCTGCCTCTAGCTTTACAATGATTCCCGTCCCCTAATGTACGATCACCTCTACGGTGTCACCCCCGATCAATATATTGGGTGGTAATAGTCATCTGTCTGTATTATTGTTAATAATAATAAAAATATATATGAGGGATGCACGGATATTGATACTAGTATTGGTATTGGTGCCGATGCCGAGTATTTGGGGGAGTACTCGTAGTCGCCCAAATGCTCCTATGCCTAGCCCGATACCCTTAATTCCGGTATCAGGAAGTCGGGCAGCGAGTCATTACACGCCGCCTGGCTTCCTTAGTGGGACTTCCGGTATCGGTATTTGATATCGGCAAGTACCGGGGAAAAAAATATCCGCACTCGTACTCGATACCGAGAAACTGGTATCAGTGCATCCCTACTATTTAGCATACTATTATTATTATCTCTTTCATTTGGCTATAAAAAAATCTCATGGGACTTGTAGTTCTACAAGGGCTGGCGGACCGGAGCTGCCTTCTCTAGTAGTAGGATGCAATGCCTCATGGGACTTGTAGTTCTACAAGGGCTGGCGGACCGGAGCTGCCTTCTCTAGTAGTAGGATGCAATGCCTCATGGGACTTGTAGTTCTACAAGGGCTGGAGGACCGGAGCTGCCTTCTCTAGTAGTAGGATGCAATGCCTCATGGGACTTGTAGTTCTACAAGGGCTGGCGGACCGGAGCAGCCTTCTCTAGTAGTAGGATGAAGATTTATAGACAACCTCCTCCAGCCATATACTATACAATCTGATTGTACAATCCTGATACAGATTTACCAAAACGGTGTGATATGGAGGACACATGCATTCAATTTGTAGCAGATCAGACAAGCCCTGGAATGACATAGTTGGCGGTAGATCTCGGGGGTCACCATACACAATACAATCTCTGTACAATCAACCTTAGATTTACCCAAACGATGTCATATGAGGACAGACCCCATCTGTCCAATCAGGCCGGAGCTTGTACTACATAGTTGTCGGTGGGTCTAAAGGAGATTGTACAATCAGATTGTAACATGTGTGTGGCACGCTTAAGATGAAAATTGCCAGTTTCATATACACAGTCATTCTATACCAAGGACGCTCCCCCGAATACTCGCAGCACAGCGACATCGCACACAAAGCTGCCGCGTACGACCGTCTGATTATCTTCAGATAACCGTTGAAAAAAATGTAAAAAATCCTTTTGATTTGTTGCAAAATGACAAAAAAAAACAAAACGATTTTTTGCAGACGATCGTTTAGAAAACGCACCGACCCCAATTTTGCATGCAATGGTTTGCTCCTATAAGAAGCTCTGACTGCCTATGACATGACAGATAGTAGAGTCAGCACCGGGACTCACCGGTACAAGCTGGGCCGGAACACCTGCACCCCGAGCGTCTCCATGGCCCTCATTGGATTCCTGTGTCCCCGGGAAGGTGTTCTGAGAGCCCTTGGAGGCCAGTGAAAGTCACAGCAAGTTGTGTCACCAGGGGGAGGGGCCGGGTTCCTCCTTAGCAACTCCAATCCGGAGCGAGCTTGGCGTGTCTGTGGGAGCCCGGCCCGCCCGTTTGCTGTGACGGACCTGTTCAATCCAGCGCCTACCTGGGGCACAGGACAACCTTGTGTGCCGCCGCCGAGCAGTGCCAAGGGTAGCAGCCGCCCCGGAGGGGGAGCTTTTTCTCACCTCACAATCTATACCTATGACTGGCAGAGTGTCTGACAATGAAAATGTCATGCATAACCAAGTAACATAACACAACACAACATATGTCATTTTACGATAAAAAAGTAATGCATTACCATACAACACAACTTAATGCAATACAACATACCACAACATTACGCAACAAAACACAACAGATAACATAACACAACAGAATACAACATAACGCAATACAACACAAATGCAATACAACATAACACAACAAGACATAACAACACAAAAGATAACATAACTCAACAAAATACAACATAACGCAATAAAACACAACATATCACAACATAATGCAATACAACATAACACAACAAGACATAACACAACACAAAAGATAACATAACTCAACAAAATACAACATAACGCAATAAAACATAACACAACAACGCAAAAAAATAACACAAAACATAACATTGTGTCAAAGTTGAATGGGGGGGGGGTGCTTGTAATGACTTGCGGATGGCGCCGCCACACAGTATAAAGATTAATAAATGTCACCAGCACACCACCAGTATTGCTGTCCAAAGAGTTTGTTTATTGGAACATCATGTCACCAAAACTAGCGCTTTCGGGGCCACGCAGGGTCCCTTTCATCAGGCTCAGCAATGACCCTTTCACATCACTGCTGAGCCTGATGGAGGGGACCCTGCGTGGCCCCGAAAGCGCTAGTTTTGGTGACATGATGTTCCAATAAACAAACTCTTTGGACAGCAATACTGGTGGTGTGCTGGTGACATTTATTAAACATAACGCAACAAAACATAACACCAAAGATAACACAACAAAATACAACATAACGCAATAACACAACATAATGACAAAACATAACATAACGCATTAAAACACAACATATGTAATATTACAATGAAGCATAAATGCAAACCACATAAAATAACATAAATAAAACAACACAGCATATGTAATCATGTAACATAACAGAACATAAGAGACCATTCACACCAGGGCGCTTGCAGATCAGTTACCGCGCTGATCTCAAAAGGGAGGTTTTGGGAGATTTTAATTGCGTTTCAGCGCTGAAACGCAATTAACACCCAAAACCCCGATGATCAGCGCGGTCCCATTGAAAGCTGTATGGAAACCGCACTGATCAGTCCGGCAAAAATAGTGGCGGGAGCAGTTTGGGCGCGGGGCGGTTCAGATTGCGCGGCCGCATGAACGGTCCCCATAGCAATATAAGGGATTGTTCATGTCGGTGGATCCGCGCGGCTGAACCCCCCGGTGTGAACTGGCTCTCACATACGATAACATAACATAAGATAACACGCTACAACACAACATGTGTAATCATGTAACATAAGATAACATGACACGACACAACATATGTCATCTTTCAATGAGAATGTAATCCATAGACGTGTACCATGACATGACATAACGCAATGCTCTGTGTACACATGACCAGAAACAATCCTGCGATTACTGACATGTGACATATGAAATGTTACAATAAAAATATAATATGAAACTATGTCACGTATATAATATAATCTTACAATACAAATGTAATACATAACCACGGAACACAGCACAACATACAAATCCATCGATAACTGATCCCGGTATTTTTGCACAGACCAATTCTGACAATCTGACAAGTCGTGTTGCTCACTGTAGACAACAACAATTAAACTTTCATTTGATGAATCCGATGTGATTTCTCGCAGTGTCTCTGCCGCCTTAAAGGAGAACTATGAGGTGAGTGATTTCCACTCATCCTCATATTTCGAGCCGACCTGTGACAATGAGACTGTCACACGTCGGCTCAGTAGATCAGGAAGTGAGCGAACACATACCATCACTCGCTCACTTCTCGATCATCTCCCTGCAGAGAGTGGTGACTGTCAGTCACGGCTCCCTGCAGGGATTCTCCCCTCCGATCCCCCAGCGCTGACTGGAGGAGGGGGAGGGTACAGCTGGCTCTGCCTCTAGATCAGCTGTCACTCACGCAGCTGGGTGGATCTCTGCAGTAATGTCCGGATCCGTCCAGGCTGCAGCGCTCTCAGTATACCACGAGCTGTAGCTCACTATATACTGATCTTTGGGTCACAGGAGGAGGTTAGTATATGTCCCTCCGTTACATACCACTGACCTCTACACTCTGCTTTGGATACTTGTGACCCCTGCACTCTGCATTACTTTTTACTGACCCCTGTACTGTGTGTTACATACTACTGACCTCTCTGTTACTTACTCCTGACCTCTGTACCCTGTGTTACATATTACTGAACTCTCTGTTACTTACTCCTGACCTCTGTACCCTGTGTTACATATTACTGAACTCTCTGTTACTTACTCCTGACCTCTGTACCCTGTGTTACATATTACTGACCTCTCTGTTGCTTACTCGCGACCTCTGTACCTTGTGTTACATATTACTGACCTCTCTGTTACTTACTCCTGACCTCTGTACCCTGTGTTACATATTACTGACCTCTCTGTTACTTACTCCTGACCTCTGTACCTTGTGTTACATATTACTGACCTCTCTGTTACTTACTCCTGACCTCTGTACCTTGTGTTACATATTACTGACCTCTCTGTTACTTACTCCTGACCTCTGTACCTTGTGTTACATATTACTGACCTCTCTGTTACTTACTCCTGACCTCTGTACCTTGTGTTACATATTACTGACCTCTCTGTTACTTACTCCTGACCTCTGTACCCTGTGTTACATATTACTGACCTCTCTGTTACTTACATCCTGACCTCTGCACCCTGTTTTACATACTACTGAGTTCTAAACTCTGTGATACCTACTCCTGACCCCTGCGCTGTGTGTTAAATAGTACTGACCCCTACATTCTACTTTACTTACTCCTGACCCCCGCATGCTGCATTACTTGATACAGACCTTTAAACCTTGTGTTACTTTCTCCTGACCTCTGAACTTTGTAAGGTTCAGTTGAACATGGTATCAACCTCTTGCAGTCTACTGTACATAGGGGTGTCCCTAGACCACCCCTGCTGGATGAGGCAGGGGGGCGGGTGGGGTGCTGGCAGTGCGTGGTGTGACCAGGGGGTGGAAGGGTGCTGGCGGTGCATGAGACTGGTTGCTGGGAGCTGGGTGGGACGCAGACCAGAGCGCCAACAGTTGCTAAGAGCTCTTAGTAAGCTAACATGCGCTGGTAGAGAAGAGGGCTTTAGTCATGAGCTCCTCATCCTGCTGCTTCCCTTTTCACTGTCCAGTCACAGGGCGATGGTGAGGAGAAGCCTGTAATGAAAGTGAAACAGCAACAGAGAAAGATTAGGCCTCCTCCCCTGCTAGACAGTGCCGCACTGTGCGACAAAGCTGTGTAAAGCTCAGGACCGGATGGACAGGAATACAAATCTTTTGATAGGTATTATGAATTTCATCTTTGTATGTATTTGTTTGTCTGGAGTTCAGCTATAAAGTTACATTTGTTTTGATGAAAGAATTGCTAAATTAAACAAAAACTGATCAAATTTGCAAATTTTTTTTTTCATTGAATGTTTTCCTGTTTCTAAGGTGCATATTCGCGATCGGCGCCAATCACTGATTTCATTTCCCACCTCCCGATCTGATTTATCAGCCCGATTGCATATTTTTAGCAAACGGCGAAAACCGATACCGCGTCCGCCCGCACTGATTTTTGTAAATGCCCCCCACCGGAAATAATCCAGGAAGTGGACGCGGAAAGACTCGGGGGAGCGCGTCTCTTTCTGCAGGATCTTTCGGCCTTTGGTGAATTGCACACCTCTAAAAATAACCAATAATCTCTGGCTATTGTTAGCCGTATCCTCTGCTCTTGGACGCACACGAGCGGCTTTCTATTCAGAGGTATTTTAGGTATTGTTGGTGCCGCGCCAGCTACCGACTCATGTAAACACCATCAAGAGCCAGCGAATGCTCCCAGACTGGGCAGCTTGTGTGTGCCAGCGGTAGAACAACTGAAAGCGAGACTCGCGTCTATAAAACTATAAATCGTATTACAAAAAAAAAAACACAACACGGCGGCTTATCCCCTTCGCAGCTGCGCTTCTGCCAGGGCCCGGCTCTGAGCAATCAGGCTTGTTTAGCAACCCTAACCTTTGGAAAGCATCAAGCCTCCGATTTTATTTATACTATAGAACAAAATGTTACAGAGTGTTAGATTCCAAAGATTGTGATTAGAACCCTTGGCAAGCTGCGCCTATTTTTAACTCTGATTAAAGAAGTGGAGCTAAGGATAGAAGCGCTGTACCCTCTATGTGCCAAGATAAAAAAAAACTGTCATCCAGGGCAAGGTTTAATTTGTTCATTCACAGGAGGGACAGTTCCAGGGATATGCGGAACACTGAAAGGCAGTGGTGCGGCCAGAGGGACACAGGCCACAAGGGGCTCCAGTGCAAAGAAAACCATAGTGGGCTCCATGCTGGCTTTCGTGGAATTGTTGGGGGCACGCTTAGGTTTATGGTGTCACCTGAGCACTCTATCTTTAACAAGACAACATAGGGTGCCGATGTTAAAAAGGACCTGAACTCTAACCATAGTGGCCTCCATGTTGACTTTAGTGGTATAATTGCATTAGGGGGCACACTTAGGTTTATTAATTTTTGCCATGGTGTCACCAGGGCACTCTATCAGGACAACATAGTAAACCTTCATTAAAAAGGACCATAACCATAACCATGGAATCATTGGTGGCACACTTAGGTTTATACATTTTTGCCATGGTGTCACCTGGGCACTCTAACAAGACAACATGGGGTGCCTACGTTAAAAAGGACCTCAACTTTGTTTATCCGATTAACCGATTAATCGAACTTAATAATCGGCTAACTAATCGATTTTGAAAATAATCGTTAGCTGCAGCTCTAACTCTAACCATAGTGGGCTCCATATTGACTTTAGTGGTATCATTGCATTAGGGGGCACACTTAGGTTTATTAATTTTTGCCATGGTGTCACCAGGGCACTCTATCAGGACAACATAGGGAACCTTCATTAAAAAGGACCATAACCATGGAATCATTGGTGGCACACTTAGGTTTATACATTTTTGCCATGGTGTCACCTGGGCACTCTAACAAGACAACATGGGGTGCCTACGTTAAAAAGGACCTGAACTCTAACCATAGTGGGCTCCATCTTGACTTTAGTGGTATAATTGCATTAGGGGGCACACTTAGGTTTATTAATTTTTGCCATGGTGTCACCAGGGCACTCTATCAGGACAACATAGGGAACCTTCATTAAAAAGGACCAGAACCATAACTATAGAGAACTGAACCAAAAACCATAGTGGGCTCCAAGTTGACTTTAGTGGTATCATGGGGGGGGGGGCACACTTAGGTTTACGATTTCTTGCCTCAGTGTCACCAGGGCACTCTATCTTTATCAGGACAACATAGGGTGCCTACAGTAAAAAGGACCTGAACCATAATTATAGTGGGCTGAACCAAAAACCATAGAGGGCTCCGTGTCAACCTTAGTGTTCTCATTGGTGGTAAGCTTAGGTTTATGTATTCTTGCCATGGTGTCACTAGGACACTCCATCTTTATCAGGACAACATAGGGAACCTACATTAAAAAGGAGCTGAACCGTAACCATAGTGGGCTGAACCAAAAACCATAGTTGGCACCATGTTGACTTTAGTGTTATCATTTCATTGTTGGCACACTTAGGTTTATGAATTCTTGCCACCAGGACACTCTATCTTTATCAGGACAACATAGGGATCCTACATTAAAAAGGACCAGATCCATAATTATAGTGGGCTAGATCAAAAACCACAGTGGGCACAAGTTGACTTTAGTGGGGGCACTATTAGGTTTATGAATTCTTGCCATGGTGTCACCTGGGCACTCTATCTTTATCGGGACAACATAGGGAACCTACATTAAAAAGGACCTGAACTATAACCATAGTGGGCTCCCTGTTGACTTTAATGGTATCATTTCATTGTTGGCACACTTAGGTTTATGAATTATTGCCAATATTGTCACCAGGGCACTCTATCTTTGTCAGGACAACATAGGGTACCTACATTAAAAAGTACCAGAACCATAATTATAGTGGGCTGAACCGAAAACCATAGTGGCGACCTTAGTGGTCTTATTGGTGGCATGCTTAGGTCTATGAATTATTGCCGTGGGGTCACTTGGGTGGTCTATCTTTATCAGGATCTCATAGGGTACGTATATTAAACAGAACCTGAACTGTGGAAGCTGTGCTCAGATAAAGATAGCAGTGGCCATAGGATTAATCACCAGTATTGCCCTCGTCTCCCTGAAGCTGATCTTGTCTCCATTACTGACATATGATTTGTTCATCACTGTCCTAAGGAAATGTGGAGATGAGGATCTAGATATGGATCCCCAATAGGAAAAAAAAAATCCTTAATAAAACCACATGGCTTGTGTTCAGCAGTTCTCCAGAAAACAGAGGTCCCTATCAATAAACAGAGGTCACCCAAACTGAGAAGTCAATATACAGTATATGTCAACCAAAGAGGGGCCCAGACAAACGTCCTTAGAGTCCAAACTGGTTTTTTTATTGATTCTGCAAATGATAGGAATGGCAGCCATCTTGTTTCGGGACCTCACCAATCCCCTTTCATCAGGGCTTTAAGATTTAAATTAAACTCCAAATTTAAGTAAAATAAATACATAAAACTGCCCTAGATACGAAAAGCAAAACCACACACCCTCTACATAAAGAAAATGTAGATTTTTTTTTATCAAGAAGATTTTATCTGAGCAGCTCAGTGTGTGAAACTGCATTGTTGGAATTTAATTTACAGCGAAATCTGTTATTTTGCAAAATCATCTCGCTCATCCCTATTGAAAAAATGCCAAATAGATCACTGAACACTTTGCAAATAAACCACTAAGTATTGTTACTGCAATCCCTAACTAATATATGAAGCTCGTTCAAGGGGAAGTCCAGGTAGAAAAAAAATAAGAGAACATTATGGCTGCAATAAGATGTTGTTGTTAAAGAGTTTCAAAGGAAATGTAAGAATTTTCCTCCAGCAGTAAAATTGGTAAATTCACTTCAATCAATGTGCCCATTCCCAATCCTGGAACTTATACTGTGCACCAACCAGGCTGCCCCATTATCTAGGCCCCTATCTATTCACTATAGCCCGTATAGCAGCCAAAGGCAGCCGAGCAGCTCAGCAGAGCCGAAGGCATATGCTTGGGCTCCACTGAGACGAAGTGAAAGCCGAAGCGTGAAGAAAGGTCGGATGAAGTCGAACGATCTCCATGCAAATGACAGCTGGGCGGAGCCAGCCGTGATCTCACAGTTCGCTTCGCCCAGTTGTAACGATAGATCAGCGTCCCCAAATGAACTGGGGACGCTGATCTGTCATTAAACAATAACTGGGCGGAGCCGGCTGTGACATCACGGTCGGCTCCGCCCAGTTGTTATTCATTGGCCGGGACCTGCTAGAAAACTCTGGCAGGTGCCGGCCAGTAGGAAACAGTTGATGGTGATGTCACCCCTATCTCCGCCCAATTGTATTTCTTTTGCCGGCATCTGTCAGATGCTTCATTATGCCTCGGGAGTTTGTTGCATGTGGTCGGGTCGGCGTGCATCGTTTTTTCAAATTACTTTTTATTTTCTTTAAAATATTTTTATTTTATTTTCATTTTACTATTTTTTTACATTTATTAAATCATTTTTCAACCTTTTTTTCCAATCATTTAACTATTTTCCTATTCTGTTTGCTACCTCGGAGGTACCGAGCAGAATAGCCGAGCCGAATGCCGCTCGGTGGCATTAGGCTATTCACTTACTGCCGTTCGGCCCCT
>NW_017306464.1:1276443-1295658 GCF_000935625.1 Nanorana parkeri | reverse complement strand
CCCACATCCACGATCGGCGCAGGGACGCGGGGAGATGTAGTAAGGAGGAGCAGGTGTGGGGGGATGACAGCCACCAATAGACAGGTCCAATCTCAGAAGCAAGTTGCTGGAAGACTGCACAGCTAAGCCTGCACTTCCCCACACATGGTGCTCTATAATGTATTGCTGGGATTTGTATTCCTCTATAGCTGATGGTACATTGTGCTGTAGATTATACAGAGCAATGTACCATCAGCTATAGAGGAATACAAATCCCAGCAATACATTATATAATGTATTGCTGGGATTCGTTGTATTCCTATATAGCTGGTGATATTCTGCACTGCGCTGTATAGAGGACTACAAAACCCAGCAACAGTACATTATACAGCGCAATGCAGAACACCGCCAGCTATAATGTACTATTGCTGGGATTTGTTGTAGTCCTCTATAGCTGGTGATATTCTGCATTGTTCTGTATAATATACTATTGCTGGGATTTGTAGTCCTCTATAGCCGGCGCCATTCTGCATTAATTGCTGTATAATTTTACACTTTCCATTTTACTATATTGCACACCACACTATTTTTTTTTCTTTTTTACTTCCACCGCTCCAAGCTTGCTCCTGTGATGGAGTGCCATTTCAATACAAACTAGTAGTCCATCACTGGAGCCATTTTTAAAAATGTATTTTATTGTTTATCCGATTAACCGATTAATCGAACTTAATAATCGGCTAACTAATCGATTTTGAAAATAATCGTTAGCTGCAGCTCTAACTCTAACCATAGTGGGCTCCATATTGACTTTAGTGGTATCATTGCATTAGGGGGCACACTTAGGTTTATTAATTTTTGCCATGGTGTCACCAGGGCACTCTATCAGGACAACATAGGGAACCTTCATTAAAAAGGACCATAACCATGGAATCATTGGTGGCACACTTAGGTTTATACATTTTTGCCATGGTGTCACCTGGGCACTCTAACAAGACAACATGGGGTGCCTACGTTAAAAAGGACCTGAACTCTAACCATAGTGGGCTCCATCTTGACTTTAGTGGTATAATTGCATTAGGGGGCACACTTAGGTTTATTAATTTTTGCCATGGTGTCACCAGGGCACTCTATCAGGACAACATAGGGAACCTTCATTAAAAAGGACCAGAACCATAACTATAGAGAACTGAACCAAAAACCATAGTGGGCTCCAAGTTGACTTTAGTGGTATCATGGGGGGGGGGGCACACTTAGGTTTACGATTTCTTGCCTCAGTGTCACCAGGGCACTCTATCTTTATCAGGACAACATAGGGTGCCTACAGTAAAAAGGACCTGAACCATAATTATAGTGGGCTGAACCAAAAACCATAGAGGGCTCCGTGTCAACCTTAGTGTTCTCATTGGTGGTAAGCTTAGGTTTATGTATTCTTGCCATGGTGTCACTAGGACACTCCATCTTTATCAGGACAACATAGGGAACCTACATTAAAAAGGAGCTGAACCGTAACCATAGTGGGCTGAACCAAAAACCATAGTTGGCACCATGTTGACTTTAGTGTTATCATTTCATTGTTGGCACACTTAGGTTTATGAATTCTTGCCACCAGGACACTCTATCTTTATCAGGACAACATAGGGATCCTACATTAAAAAGGACCAGATCCATAATTATAGTGGGCTAGATCAAAAACCACAGTGGGCACAAGTTGACTTTAGTGGGGGCACTATTAGGTTTATGAATTCTTGCCATGGTGTCACCTGGGCACTCTATCTTTATCGGGACAACATAGGGAACCTACATTAAAAAGGACCTGAACTATAACCATAGTGGGCTCCCTGTTGACTTTAATGGTATCATTTCATTGTTGGCACACTTAGGTTTATGAATTATTGCCAATATTGTCACCAGGGCACTCTATCTTTGTCAGGACAACATAGGGTACCTACATTAAAAAGTACCAGAACCATAATTATAGTGGGCTGAACCGAAAACCATAGTGGCGACCTTAGTGGTCTTATTGGTGGCATGCTTAGGTCTATGAATTATTGCCGTGGGGTCACTTGGGTGGTCTATCTTTATCAGGATCTCATAGGGTACGTATATTAAACAGAACCTGAACTGTGGAAGCTGTGCTCAGATAAAGATAGCAGTGGCCATAGGATTAATCACCAGTATTGCCCTCGTCTCCCTGAAGCTGATCTTGTCTCCATTACTGACATATGATTTGTTCATCACTGTCCTAAGGAAATGTGGAGATGAGGATCTAGATATGGATCCCCAATAGGAAAAAAAAAATCCTTAATAAAACCACATGGCTTGTGTTCAGCAGTTCTCCAGAAAACAGAGGTCCCTATCAATAAACAGAGGTCACCCAAACTGAGAAGTCAATATACAGTATATGTCAACCAAAGAGGGGCCCAGACAAACGTCCTTAGAGTCCAAACTGGTTTTTTTATTGATTCTGCAAATGATAGGAATGGCAGCCATCTTGTTTCGGGACCTCACCAATCCCCTTTCATCAGGGCTTTAAGATTTAAATTAAACTCCAAATTTAAGTAAAATAAATACATAAAACTGCCCTAGATACGAAAAGCAAAACCACACACCCTCTACATAAAGAAAATGTAGATTTTTTTTTATCAAGAAGATTTTATCTGAGCAGCTCAGTGTGTGAAACTGCATTGTTGGAATTTAATTTACAGCGAAATCTGTTATTTTGCAAAATCATCTCGCTCATCCCTATTGAAAAAATGCCAAATAGATCACTGAACACTTTGCAAATAAACCACTAAGTATTGTTACTGCAATCCCTAACTAATATATGAAGCTCGTTCAAGGGGAAGTCCAGGTAGAAAAAAAATAAGAGAACATTATGGCTGCAATAAGATGTTGTTGTTAAAGAGTTTCAAAGGAAATGTAAGAATTTTCCTCCAGCAGTAAAATTGGTAAATTCACTTCAATCAATGTGCCCATTCCCAATCCTGGAACTTATACTGTGCACCAACCAGGCTGCCCCATTATCTAGGCCCCTATCTATTCACTATAGCCCGTATAGCAGCCAAAGGCAGCCGAGCAGCTCAGCAGAGCCGAAGGCATATGCTTGGGCTCCACTGAGACGAAGTGAAAGCCGAAGCGTGAAGAAAGGTCGGATGAAGTCGAACGATCTCCATGCAAATGACAGCTGGGCGGAGCCAGCCGTGATCTCACAGTTCGCTTCGCCCAGTTGTAACGATAGATCAGCGTCCCCAAATGAACTGGGGACGCTGATCTGTCATTAAACAATAACTGGGCGGAGCCGGCTGTGACATCACGGTCGGCTCCGCCCAGTTGTTATTCATTGGCCGGGACCTGCTAGAAAACTCTGGCAGGTGCCGGCCAGTAGGAAACAGTTGATGGTGATGTCACCCCTATCTCCGCCCAATTGTATTTCTTTTGCCGGCATCTGTCAGATGCTTCATTATGCCTCGGGAGTTTGTTGCATGTGGTCGGGTCGGCGTGCATCGTTTTTTCAAATTACTTTTTATTTTCTTTAAAATATTTTTATTTTATTTTCATTTTACTATTTTTTTACATTTATTAAATCATTTTTCAACCTTTTTTTCCAATCATTTAACTATTTTCCTATTCTGTTTGCTACCTCGGAGGTACCGAGCAGAATAGCCGAGCCGAATGCCGCTCGGTGGCATTAGGCTATTCACTTACTGCCGTTCGGCCCCTATGAGAATAGGGGCGAACGGCAGCGAGTGAGTTGCCGGAGCTTCGGCTCAGTCGGCGAGTCGAATTCCTTCTGCACTTCGGCTCAGCTGAACTTGCAGAGCATGTCCGGCTGACCAAAGGCAGCCGATGTACTGATGATTTTAGCCAATGTACTGCTGAAATCAGCTCACTTCACGGCTCACTTCACTTCGGCTCGGTTATTCACTCGGCTGTCTTCAAGTGAATAACCCCCTAATGCATTCACCCACATGATGAAGGTTGTATTGCAGCCTGGATGGGCTCTTTTATTAAGTGTTATGAACTACAATGCATAATTATATATGACACTGAACATAAAATATGGACATGTATTAGTGTATTTTTATGGCAGTCAAAAATAAAAACAAAATGCATTTTAAAAAATGCATAAAAATTATATTGTGCCCAAAATGAAAGCTGTAGTTCTATTACAAACATTAGTATGTGAGTTTAACATTATGACACAGGTCATCATGATCATCATTTGGACCAAGTAGACCAGCCTAGCACAGGGGTGATAAGATGTTCTAGTGCGCCCTCTGGTGGTAAAATACATTCAGCACACCCACAGTTGTACATTGTGCAGCAAACACACTTAAGCCACATTTATTATTATATTTATGTACAGGATTTATACAGTACCAACAGTTTGCACAGCACTTTACAATATAAGGGAGACATTACTGTTAAAATACAAATGAAGACAAGATAGTAAGGAGGGGCATGCAATGAGAGAGAGCTTACAATCTAAAAGGGAGGGGGCGCACTTTTTTCTTCCTTTTTATTTTTTATTCCCGGATGGAATGTAAGTGATTAACGCCGTGTTATTCCTCAGTGTGGGACAATGTGCAACGGTGGTAGAAGTTTTGTTTTGCTGATTTCTCGCTTACAGTAATTGTGTGACTCACTTAGTAGGAAAAGTAATTATTGAAGTGTACCCAAAGCAAAACACTCCGACCAAATATGTAGTTGCGGATGTTCCTGTGACGTCAAATTATTTAACTCTTTTTTGAAAAAGTTTTCAAATATTTATTTATGGTTAGTTATTTATTCTTAATTTATTCTTATTTTTTTATTATTACAGGTATTTATATAGCGACAACAATTTACACAGCGCTTTACATAGTGTACATTCACATCAGCCCCTGCCATCAAGACGCTTACCATCTAAGGTCCCCACTGCATACAAAAACAAGGCCAATTTAGACAGGAGCCAATGAACCTTCCTGCATGTTTTGAAGTTATTTTTATATTTAAGTATGTCCTGCTTTCAGTTATATCATCCAAACATGGTGTATGAACAGGCACTTCCTTTCCTTAGGTGACAACGCTTACTCAGTTCAGCTGCAACCTTGTCACCTCCTCACTCCTAAATTGAAATCCAAGCAGCTATACCAGCTACACCACCATATCACTGCAGTAAAATTGTTAGGTTCAGCTGCTGCATGTATCCACGGGAAGTATATACAGGATGTGCAAACTGTTGGGGGAGAAAACATAGAAGAAGTACTGTATTTATTTTAACAAACAAAAATGTGTTCTGGTATTACAGTGTCCTGAAAAACAAAGGGTATATTTATAAAACAGCTAATGAAACATTCACCAAACATTCACTGAAAGTGAATACATGCACAATATTTACCTAGTTTCCACTCATTTTTACCTAAGATTTATTCAGAAAAATTAGTAAACCTTGGTTGGAAAATTGATGAATCTTGGTCTAGAACATCGATAAATGTACATTCGTGGGACACTGTAATTCCACAGGGAGGGTGCGGGGGGTGCAGCCCGCACCCAGGTGACACCATCGGAGAGGTGACACCAAAATGACTGACAGTCATTTTGGTGTCACCCCCTCTAAAAAGTGGGGCACTCGGTCAGGGAGAGAGGAGGGGACCCGGCGGCATACCTCCCCCACCGGGCGAACGTCTCCTCCTCTCTCTGTCAGCGTTCATCACTAAAATAACCGTTGGCAGGCATCAATTAGATGACCACACGTGCACGATGAAGTCATGGCAGGGTGTCTCCGCTCGGGGTGACACCCGGCCTCGGGACGCCCCTGTAATCATGTACAGGGTTATTTAAAGCAGCATTTCTCAACCTTCTTTCAGTCACAGCACTATTAAAAGTGCAAAATCTCAAGGCACCTCAGTCTAAAATGTAGAAAATGTAAACGTAGAGAAAAAAAAGCCTCCCCAAAATCCATATCAGACCGTTATCCCAGACAGGGGTCTGGTATGGATTTAAAGGGGAACTCCATGCAAAAGCACAAAAAAATAGGGCTCCCCTTTCACACCTTCAAATTAGTGTCCCCCTTTATATCAGAGCCCCTTCATAGCATCAGAGCCCCCTCCTTTCACATCAGAACCCCCTCCGTTCACATCAGAGTCCTCCCACCTTCAAATTAGTGTCCCCTTTACATCAGAACCCCTTCATAACATCAGAGCCACCTCATTTCACATCAGAGCCGCCACCTTTCACATCAGAGCCCCCTTTCACATTAGAAGCCCCCCTCCCCTTACATCAGAAGCTCCTCTTCACATCATAGCTCCCCTTCATATTATGAACCCTCTTCACATACTGTAAGAAGCCCCCCTGAGATCATCTTTTGACATCCGAGTCCCCCCTTTTCATCAGAAGCCTGCTTGCCCCATGAAAAGGTATAACGCTGTGCTAAAATTTTGACGCACACCTGAGATAGGCAGAAGGCTGACTTAAAGTATTCAAGCTAAAAACAAAAATGTTTCAGCAGGACAGGAAGTGAGGGGAAGTCTCTCTAACAGAACCCCAAATAGAAATAAAAGAGGGGTTCTAACCCTACCCCTATCTGTAGCTGGACATATGCTATAATAAGGGGAAACAATTGTGATGCGCCTTTTTAAATTCAATGGTTTGAAGATTATTATGTTTATAAAACATAAATAAGAGCAAAGCCTGGAAAACCCTTCAGAACAAATTCAGCCAAGGCTGTTGTGTTGACACGTAACCAATTTTCACTTGAAGCACATCTACCATATGTGGGCCCTCGTCTGTCTTATTCTGCGGACATTACTAAAGAGTTCTGAATGAAAGATTCTGTAAACAATTCCATGGGCGGAGACTGACCACTGCCTGAGTCAGACCACTGTAGTCATGTCTGCCACTGAGAGAACTACAGCTGGTGAAACTTTTTACGGGAACCACCAAAGGAACTAATTTTACCGTGAATGTATTAACATCCCAGAGTTCAACCAATGCCTGAAATTGTAGAGTTTATATATATATATATATATATATACAAATGTAATTGGCACATGCTGTTGAGACCACAGATAACGTATATGAAACATAATTTCCACTATATTTTCTGAGTTATAGACTGGAAAATGCATTACAAAGCAGCTGCTCGGCCATGCAACCAATGCATTGAACATATGCAGATTATTTTTGTGCCCAAAGATGTGGACGTAGTTTTATGGACAGATGTGTATTCTCTAACTTCAACCCTATCTTCCAGGACTTCATCTCTCAGGAGAACATAAGGCTGAACTCCAGGTTTCCCCTACCACCACCCCCTTTACCTAATCGCTGGCATAGAAAAAAACAACAAAACATACCCCTTTACTCACCTAAATCCATGATCATGTGACATTCCAGTCCCAAGTCTACTATCTTGTTCTGTGTACAGAATGCAGTGTCCTTCTTTGGGTGTACACAGGCAGTGACATGGACAATTCCTATTGACTGTCCAGCGGCGGGTATCTTCCTGGATCCAGAAGAGGATAGCGTCAGCAAAAGAGGACCGATGGCAACCATCCGATGCAGGCACACTTGCAGCACTGGATTACCGGTTCCCCACACCTGCAAATGCAGCTGCCCAGGGATATGGAGAACAAATTTAGGTGAGTATAAATGCTTCAAAAAGTATAAAATAACCAAAAAAATTGCTGGAGGGGTGAGAGGGGGCTGGGAGGTAACAGTGAGGGGTGGGTTAGCTTTTGCCTAGAGATGGGCTTTAAGAGTCTAGCTGGAGTGCAGCTTTCGCATTGAAATGAATGGTACCAAGGCCCACATGAACAGTATGAAGCAGCCATTTTCAGAGGCAAGGTGAGATCACTGATCAGGCCTGATGGTAGGTATAAGGTCTAGTTTTGAGCGGTGAGTGGTCTTTAAGAGTCTAGCTGGAGTGCAGCTTTCACATTGAAATGGATAGGACCAAGGCTTCCATGAACAGTATGAAGCAGTAATTTTCAGAGGCAAGGTGAGATAGCTGATCAGGCCTGATACTAGGTATAAGACCTAATTGTGAGCAGTCAGTGGGATGGGGCCACCAATGGAAGAAGAAACAATGATATAGTTGTCGATTTTTTTATAAACATGATTTGAAGATTCTGAATGGTTGCTAGCTCCAAGTTTGGCCTTCCACTGGTCTTTGTTTGCCTTCTTATGACCTAAAGTCGCTTCTGCAGAAAGGCTCTCCAGCTAATGCAAATAAGCCCCATCCAGCAAAGCATAAAAAGCATTACAGTAAGCATTTTCTGCAGCCCCTTCCTCCACCTAAGCACATTCCCATTAATTAGTCAAGCAGAAGTCTAGCCTAGAGTTACAGTACTTCAAGTAACAATTGACAACTGTATCATAGTGGCCAGAGTGCAGTTTTCACTTAGAAATGGATAGGGCCAAGGCTTCCATGAAGCAGCCATTTTCAGAGGTAAGGTGAGATCGCTGATCAAGCCTGATGGTACGTATAAGGCCGAGTTGTGAGCAGTCAGTGGGCCACCAATGGAAGAAGAAACAATAATACAGTTGTCAATTTTTGATAAATATGGTTTGAAGATTCTGAATGGTTGCTAGCTCCAAGTTTGGCCTTCCACTGGTCTTCGTTGGCCGGTCTTCGTTGGCCTTCTTATGATCTAAAGTCACTTTTACAGAAAGGCTCTCAGGCTAATGGAGTGCAAATAAGCCCCATCCAGCAGAGCATAAAAAGCATTACAGTAAGCATTTTCTGCAGCCCCTTCCTTCACCTAAGCACATTCCCCATGCATTAGTCAAGGAGAAGTCTAGCCTAGAGGAACGGTACTTTTAGTAACACTGGAAGCTCAAGCGCTATTTTTAGACGTGATTGCGAAAATGTAGGTTTTTCACCTGCAATATAATATACGCGAGAACGCGATACCCGAGGAGACGATTATTCAATGTAACAAAAACTTACATCAGGTCTATTTAACTTTTTTTTCAGGATGAATTTAATACCTCTCATGTTATCACTTTTACGTTACGTTTGTAGGAAAGGTTGTGACCTGCCGCTTAAAGAAAAAAAATAGAAAACCGACTATTCTAGGTATTCGGACAAAGCAAGCTCTAAATTTAGCTCAGGACAAACAGGTTACGTCTGCACAATTGCTGGCTTAGTGTTTCAAAGAAAAAAAAAAGAGATAGTTAGTCAGCAGCTTCGTTTCCACATCTCTGATACTCCACGGGCCACAGATCAAATCGAAGTCACGTAGTACATGACAAACCGAACAGAGATAAGAGACTAATCAGAGAGGCTTCTGCCATTGATTTTCCTTATACGCTGATCCGATCCGGTTTTAAAAGGGCCAGTTCACACCAAAGCGATATGCTAGCCAGAGACAGAGCCCGGTGGGCTAAGTCAGCCCTTGGATGCTTATACTGTAAGTCAGGAGTCTGACCATTCTTCCAGAAGCGCATTTGTGAGGTCAAGTACTGATGTTGGACGAGAAGTCTCCGCTCTAATTCATCCCAAAGGTGTTTTATCAGGTTGAGGTCAGGACTCTGTGCAGGCAAGTCAAGTTCCTCCACCCCCAAGACCCTGCAAGGGAAAGGTGCCACCCTAAAACAGGATATCAGGACCAGTGCTCAGGGGACCAGCTGATTCTGGAGGAAACTAAAACTTTTAAACATCAAGAAGCAGCATCCGTTGTAAGTGATTTCATCAGCATTTGAAATAGCTTAAAATCCTTTTGGCTTTAATATTACTTTAAATCAAAGCTCCAACATAAAGCATTTCTATGTCTTGGTTTTTCTCCCTATAAACTATAGAGAGCTAGAAAGCAGCTTGTCATTTGGGGCATTCTGGGTAGCCGCATGCAAATAGGCCTTTTCACACAGAGCAGAAAAAAAATCTAGTAAGCAGTTTTGCAGCTCTTCTTATTTTTTCGCGAGCACATTTCCCATACATTAGTAAAGGAGAGATATGGCCTAGGGGTACGGTACTTATAGTAACACCGGAAGCTGAGTGACTATTTTAGATGTAGGTCCGTCACTTGCAATAATATAACAGGCGAGAACGTAAGCCGATTACCTGGTGTAAGAATAACTTAGAAGAAGCCCCTTCCCTTTTCCTCTTTTTGTTCTGATGCTTTGCTGTAATGTTTTCTGAATCACCGATTAGGAAGAATTCCCACATTTTTTATGACATTGCTGTGCTGCCTGATTGCCTGTAATGTAGAAGAACTGAAGCCAGGGACAGCCAAGACACGAGACCAAGAACAATGGCCTCCTGATAAACCTGGCCATACACTTATAAATTATCTGCAGATTTTCTATGGCCAGATGGATAAAGTGCAACAGATTCCTCCATCAATGCTAAACTGTGTGGATGGAGGAATCTCCCACTGGGCCAAGCTTCAGTATCTTGCTAGTCGGACCCGCTGGCTGTCACAATACCTGAACAATCTGATTGGATCCAGGCATTGTTAAGGTATTTTTAGAGCCATCGGGGCTGACTAGCAACATACTAAAGCTAGGCCCAATGGGAGATTTGGCCAGTTCACCCACCCACCAGACCCCTGTCAATGCAGGCCACGCAGCGTCATTGGTTCCAAGTAGACACGTGAATGCTCGTAAAATTTATTGTTTCGTATCAAATTTTTTTTTTTGGGGGGGGGGGGTTTTCTGGTACAACATGTAGTTCGTTTCATTATTAAGAATTCGGATCGATTCAAATTTTTTGTTTTCGGTTATGATCTATTCGGATGGGATTCTTTAAATAAAAATAACTCAATACATTATTTTTTTTTTTTTGGTGTAGGTCACTTTAGTTCTGTACTGGTCATCTTAGTCCGTATACGTCCTCTAAGTCCGTACTGGTTATCTTAGTCCGTACTGGTCATCTTAGTCCGTACTGGTCATCTTACTGGTCCTCTTAGTCTGTACTGGACATTAGTTCTGTACTGGTCATCTTAGTCGGTACTATTCCTGTTAGTCAGTACTGGTCATCTTAGTCGGTACTGGTCCTCTTAGTCCGTACTTGTCATCTTTGTCCGTACTGGTCCTCTTACTCCGTACTGGTCATCTTTGTCATTAGAATTGGAAATTTGGAAATTCAGGAGAAAAAAAAAATTTGGATTCATTTGAATGTCCAAATTGAAAGAAATTCATCTGAATTTCAATTCAGAACTAAACAAAACTTATATGTCTATTGCTAAGGCACTAGCAGCACCACAGCAGCATTCGTTGTATGGTGCACCCATCTGCGTCATGCAACAAATGAGGTTGCACAATGTTATTGTTTGCTATGACACAGGCAGCCCTGGGTTCGGCTTGCATGGACTTTCATCAAACCTCAATTTTTTGCTGGGTTCAGGGACCATCCAACCATACCTGAGGTTCGCTCAACACTAGTCACCATGAGGGAGCCAGTCCACAGCGACGATGAGCAGCTGACACTGGAATAAGTGCATGTAGACAAGAAGTGGCTGAAAGAGGTTGGAGGAAATCCAGAGTATATAACACATGGAGCTTTCCCAAACTAACCGCTAAGCGATCATAGTTCACATCTACTTCAAAGCAGAATTTAGATGCCTCTCAAGTTGACAGTTTCACATTACTTCTGTAAGAAAGGTTAATTTCTTGAGTTAAAAAAAAAACAATTATTCTGAGTATTTAAACACAGTAAGTTCTAAATTTAGCTGAAAGAAAACAGTTTACACCATCGTCGGCTGAGTGTTGAAAAAGGGTGCAACTGGTTAGTCAGCAGCTTCACTTCCATATCTCTGAGAGTACAAGGACGCCAGATCAAATCTGAGTCACGCCGGATGTGCCTAACTGACTCTGCCACTTATGTGTGTTATTAAAGGTACCCGGAATTCATACATGAAAATGTGACATGTAAACTGACTCAGGGGACACCATCTACCCATTGACCGTCTTTCATTTTCATGCTGGCATTCCTTGGCTGCCTCATTAGCCTGATGGTTGGTAGCAATGTCTTTAATGCCTCATTCACACTGGAAACGGCCGGCACCTACAGCTCCGTGCTGCGTGCACGGCCATATCGAGCAGCTCCCGGGAAGGACAGGTGATGAGTGTGATTAGTACGCAGCCCCTGTCCTTCTCTATGGGAGCACGCGGCCGTAAGCCGCCCTACGCTTACCCGCCCTGCACGGCCATGCGGGTGTGGATGAGCGTACTCGTACGCTGATAGGATGGATCCTGTCTGCGTCAGAGCTGGGACCCGTACGGACCTGCACTTGAGGTGAGCGTAGGGCGGGCGTACGGCAGCCTACTCCCATAGAGAAGGACAGGGGCTGCGTACTAATCACACGCAGCACCTGTCCTTCCCGGGAGCTGCCTGATACGGCCATGAACGCAGCACGGAGCTGTACGTGACGGCCTTTTCCCATGTGAATGAGGCCTAAAGAGTAACACCATCTTTGTTTCAGTATATATATATATATATATGTATATGTACAGTATATATGTACTGTATACAGTACATATACATATAAAGAAGAATACGCGATACTTAAACAAAGACTCATAAAACGATGACAAGTGCACGTTACTAGAAGGCAGGCGTGGTAACAAGGTAACAAAAAGCAAATATTTAAAAAGCCAGAAGAGAAGTCACTCAGCAAGTGCAGCATAGGCAACAAGACACAAAACAATTGCTGAACAGCAGAGAACGCCGACACAGCTCACAGTCCTGAAAAGAAGCTTGCATGGGACATTAGCAAATACTAGCAACAGCTCCACACAAAGCAGAATGCTACAACGCAACAAATCTCTCCAGGCTCTGCCTTCCACTATCCCTAGAACACGATAGACAAATACAGATAAAGGGAAGGTGAAAAGACTGGAAGTTATTATTAAAGTAGTACTAAACTCCCAAACTTTTTTCAATATTGAATCCAGATCAAACAAATATACATTGCCCAGCAAAGTATCTCTTTACATTTCTGCCCAGGCATTTATAGTCATCATGTTTCCAAACAGCTCCAACTCTCTCAGCTCTGCTTCTCTGAACTTCCTGTCCAGTACAAGATCAGAAAGGACAGAGCAATCTTCAGCAGCTGTCCATCTACTAGCTTGGAGAAGGGAGGAGAAGTGGAGAACATAGGACCCTGCAAGGAAAAGGAGCCACCCTAAAACAGGATATCAGGGCCAGTATTCAGGGGACCAGCTGGTTCGGAAGGAAGCTAACTTTTAAATATCAAGAAGCAGCATCCACTGCAAGTGATTTCATCAGCATTTATAATAGATTCAAAACCTTTTTACTTTATTAGCACTTGAATAACTCCACTTTTAACTTTGATTTTCTTCCCAGAGCTCTTGCTCTTTGTTTACAGATTAGAGATTAGAAAGTTGGGAGGTGATAGAGGCACTGCTGGGAGGGGGAGCAGTCTGAGTTGAGCTGCTGAGTTGTTCCTGGGAGGGGGGAGTTGAGCTTCTGAGTTACTGCTGGGAGGGAAGAGCTGAGCTTCTAAATTACTGCTGGGAGAGGGGAGTAAGGGGAGCTGTGCTGCTGAGTCACTGCTGAGAGGTGGGAGCATTTCCCCACCTCTGATCTCTCTAAAGGCGCAAGCGATTTCTATTACATCATTTCCGCCTTTAGCTGTCATTTCTCTGGCTGTTATAGGCAGGGAAGAAGCTGGTGAAGCAGATGTCTGCTTTATCAGCTTCTTTGGGGGTCCCCAGGTGACATTAAGGGTCTTATAGACCCCTGATGTCTCCATAAAGAGGACCTGTCATTGTATATTGGCTATCACATAGGGGGCTTTTTATCCCTGTATGTGATAGCAATCAAGTTAAGTGTAAAAATAAAAAGTTCAAAACAAAAAGTTTTAAAAAAAATGGAAGTCTCCTATTAAAAGAAAATAAAAAACACCCAAAAAAGTTTTAAGTCTCCCGCCTCCGAGTGCATTATAAACGTAAATACGGGTTGGGTGCACCTACGTGCGAAAACAATGATTACGCCACACATGTTACATATCGCCGTGAGTGAAATAATTTTAGGGCCATTATTCACTGATAACACTTAGGCCCCATTCACACCTAGGCGTATTGTAATATGCGCGTCTGTCGCGCGACCGTCACGTGTTTTTTTTACCGCGATTCGTGGTAAAAAAGTCGCGCGACCGTCGCGCGATTCCAAAGGCTACTTGGCTGTATCCCAATGGAAAACGCCCTACAAAACGGCCCAAAGTAGTCCCGGGAACTTTTCAGGCGTGGGCCGTTTTGTAGGGCGTTAGGGACGGGCGGAAATACGCCTAGGTGGGAACGAGGGCATTGACTACAATGCTATTTATTTTTTTGACCGTTTTGTAGCGCGTTCGTCGAGCGTAGGACGCGCTACAAAACGGTCAGGTGTGAACGCAGCCTAAACTAATGAGTGGTAAAAGCTTTTAAAGTGTTGCCAATGTCCAACTTTAGGCATGGTAGTTTTTGCGATTTCACGGGCGCACACAATTTTAAAACTTGATATGTTTGGTGTCTATTTACTCGGCGTGACCCCGCTTTTTATATTATACCCAAAAAAATTGGGTGCTGATAAATGTTCTATAACATAACGTTGGGAAAACAGGTTTTTTTTCAAAATGTTCGGTACTTTTTTCATTATATATTAAAAAATAAAAACCCCAGTGGTGATTAAATACCAGGAAAAGAAAGCTCTATCTATCCCCAAAAATTGTATAAAATTCATTTCAGTACAGCGTTGCATGACGGAATACATGTCAGTCAAAGTACCGCAGTGCTGAATAATGAAAAATGGCCTGGCCAGGAAGAGGGTTTAACACCCTGGACATTAAGTGGTTAAATAATACTGACATTTTTGTTGCATGCATTCAGGTTTGTATGAAGAAGCAGATTTGTATGTCATTCATGCGGCCTATTCATTTATTCAACCGGTGAGATCCGCTAAGCGCTTTGCTTTATGAGGTCGGTTTTGGTTGCTGTCCAGAAGATGCTGAGCACATGCAAACAGTTCTATTTGTGAAAGCAAACAAAGAGGTTTTCTTTTATTTTACGGCATTATCTCCGCAGGGAAGTAACGTCAGGACAAAATTGATCTTTCTGCTTCGGGAATCGGTGGTAATACAAAGAAATCTTTCCTTTACAGGACTTTGGAAATAGAGGATAGGGTGACATTTAAAGCGTATCTAAATCCCCAAACAAAAATGTAATATTCGGCCCCTTCTGGTCTGTTAATATACAAAATAGAACAAAATGTTTTGTTACATTTGTTTGATATGTTTAAAATAAATACATGTTAATCATGTCACAAATCGTATGAGCAGATAACTTCCTGTGCTCTCTGCTTGTTCCCAGTTATTTTTCTCTTGGTGAATGAGTCTCATCATTCTTTGACTGGCTCAAATCCTGTTTAGGACATGATCTCACTATCTGCATGGACTTTGCATGCTCTCCCTGTGCTTGCTTGGGTTTCCTCCCACACCCCAAAGACATGCTAGTAGCTTTATTGGCCCCTGTCTAAATTTGGCCCTAGTATAATATTCTACTGAGCAAGAAGATTATGTATATGTATATGGCTCCAAGACCCGAATGGCATTCGGGTTCCGAACTTCCAAAAGAAAAGAAACTGGACAGAAAAGTGTCTGCGCCCCATCTAAGCTACCTCAATCCCTATAGTTCAAGCAGCTGTGCACAAAGCGATATATACCACTTATAAAGAAATAATATCAGAATATTACAAATAATACAATATTCTGACATTACATATAAAAGAAAACTACTGCAGCTGATTATTAAAGAAGATATATTTACTTTAGTATGTGTTTGAATTTTAATGCTGCATCAAATTTAGGGGGATTTTAAAAAATAACCCCCAGACGGAAGAGCCACAGATAAAAAAATGTTTAAATGTATATATATATATATCACTAAATATCGAAATGTGTGTATATATCAGGAGTGCCAAAAATTACTTTAGCAATGTAGCAATGTGTAGTATGACGTTCGCTCAATAGATGTCATTAAATAAAATGAATCCTAGCGTCACCATGCATCAGACAGGACAGTCAAAAAAAATGGCGGAAGCACGGTTGTGGTTCAAGCGACGCAAGACCATTTTGAAGTGGTATTTGAAATTTGAGAACGTTGTGGAAGTACAACGACAATGGAGACGTGAGCGCGCATACAGAACCTCCAACACACCTAACAATTGCACTCATTCATGATAAGTTTGAGACACATGCTACTGAGTGTGATGTGTACAAGGGAAGACAAGTGGACGCTTTGGCCAACGTTGCTCAAGCAGTAGTTCACCGTCATCAGAAGTGTCCGAACGCTGATGGTAACCACTTTGAGCATCTCTTGTAATTGCAAAAGTCAAACCTGACTTGTATTTATCTTGTGTTATCGGTATATATTAAGTATTACAATTTTAACACAGTTTTTCCTTTCTTTAAATGTGTATACATTTTTTTGCACCCTCTGTAATATATATATATATATAATTAAATATCAAAAAGAATTAATGAAAATTGTTGTTTTCTAAAGAAACCCCCATGTCTACTGTCCTGCAAGCTTAGATAAAAAGTATAATAGTCTGTTGTAAGTAAATAAATAAACCGGAGTATTAAAGTAATCACCAAATATAAAGAAGTGTTTAACAAATAAAAGCATAAAAAACAAAGTGCATTACATAGCCTGCAAAATGAATGTTCACAAAGACAATGTACCTTGTTAAGAGGGCATAATTCATTTCTTGGCTCAGCAAGCAGAGTGTGTTCATGGTGCAGTCACCACAGCAGAAGTCAGCAAGTACAATAATAAAAAAAGAAAAAACCTTTCCTAGTCACCGGCTCCCAGAAAGTGACTACACACAAACACCCACCACCTACAGTGTCACATCGGTGCACCACTAGAAGCATTTAAAGCATTCTGATTTCCGACAAATCGAAATCAGTTCAGTTATTACTGAAAACTTGGGAACCAGTAAAGTGGTAGATAAATTCTGCCTGCTTCCCTGCATACTTAACATGGAGTGAATAAGATTTGCTGAAACCACAGTACTGCCGTTATTTACTCCACAAGGATCTGGTTTTATCTCCCTGTTTGATTAACAGAAGGTGCGCAGCAAGAGACGCAATTTTGTTCATGAATTAAGATTAATTAATGTAATTAATTAAAATGATAAAAAATGACCACAACATTTTAAAGTGCATGTATGGCCAATTTATGTTTTATATTTTCATTTCAGATAGAGTAGTGAAGTAATAGAACCTCTATGGAGGGCACACTCATGAGGGACAGGTATTGCCTGTATAATACTGCTTTATTCCTCTTCCCTAGACAAAATATGCATTTAAACCTTGCAGTGTGAGCGGGGGTAGGGAGGTGAGTACAATTTTTTTTACTGCCGATTGTAGTTTAGCTTTAATGTTTATACAACAGAAAAAATAACAACATTACATTCATCAAAACCCATGATAATTTACCCTGTAATTATTATCTCCTTCTGAAGCAACAGCTGACTGTTTACCAATTAAGAGGTGAAATGTCTAAGAATATTAAAGTAATTAACCCCTCCCCCTTTTGGCTACAAATATGCATATAAAGTATATAAAGTATAACATTATTCATGATATAATAAACATATAAATCCTGATTCACAACTTACATTTAGGGTCTGGAACTCACTGCCACAGGCGGTGATTTCAGCAATGTGGAATTGTTCAAGAAACTTTTGGACGATTTCTTAAGGGACCGTAATATACAGGGGTACGGGTACTCCTAGAATGAGATCCTAATAGGTTGGACTTGATGGACTAATGTCTTTATTCAACCTCAAATACTATGTAACTATGTAACTATGTAACATGGAAAGCAAGTTAAAAACTTTTTTGCTAAATATTCTTGGGCTGTCTGGAGATCAGCGTCACTGGTTACCTGGTGACCAGGAACGCTGATCTGTCTGTGCAAGTGGCCGGAGCCAGCCGTAAGATGACGGCTGGCTCCGCCCAGCAGTCAGTAGCAGGCTGTCGGCCAGCTTCGGCTTTCACCTCGGCTCAGTCGAGCCGAATCATATACCTTCAGCTCGACTGAGCCCCTCTGCCAACTTTGGGAGCTGTACGGGCTATAGTGAATAGCCCGTACAGCAGCCCTTCGGTTTTACTGAATCGAAGGGGTCCTGAGGTCTAAGCTAGCCAAAGGATCAGCCGAAGCTACGGCTAGATCCTTCGACAACTTGTGAATAACCCCTAGTGTACTTTCTAAGAAGACAAAACCTAAACCTAAAGCACCAAAACAGTGAAATATGTGATGACAAGTTTCTAAATATAACCTTGTTCCCTATTTGAGTTTATAGACAGGAATTCTGGGCATCTGTAATTGTGTCACACTTGTGAATTTTGTGCAGAAGTTCTGCCGAATAACCTTTACACTTGCAACGTATCTTTATTTTTATACGAGACATTTCAACACAGTGGAAAATATTTGAACTTTATATACATATACTAATAGCAATGATTGCTTCCAGCCACCCCAATGTTTAATCTTCTCAGATGGATATTTGGATATGTGCATAATAGTCATTGTTTCTGGTACACAGCTATGTACCCAACAAAGTTTTAAAACTCTGGATATTTTAAAGAATAACTGATGTTCTTAAAGGACTTTAGCTCTCTCTAGAGATCAAGTGACACCAAACAACAAAATTAACCTCAACCTTTTTCTTCCTAATGTTATGAGAGCTGTCATCAACAACAAGGAAAGCATCAGAGGTCCCTCTGCGAGGGCCCTTTTTACAGTGGGCTGGCCAAAAATCACTTGAGTGTCAATGGTCAGGGCTATGCTATATCTATACAGAGGATGCTTTTATTTAGCAGTTTGTGATCTGTTTCCATAGATATTACATAAGTGCAGTGCAGTATTGAAATCATCGTCTAGGGCTCCCAAAAGTGTTCAGCATTCCCTAAAGTGTTACACCTTAGAGGTTTTCAGATGACACAATGCTGGAATGGAGGAGAGTTAGGAAAACTGAGCCGCCGGAGAAGTAAGTCTACTCTGTTTCCTATTGAAGAGAAGTGCCAGTTTTAAAGCTTTAGAGACATCAAAGGGTCTCTGTCACCTAATTAGACCATGATATGTCTATCTCTCACTACCAGGGCTGTCCCTAATGTTTTTGCCGCAATGTCATCCCGGGGGGGGAGGGGGGATGGGTTGGCCTGGTAGAGAATGTTCACCAGGAGGGGGGGTGGGCTCATGGTTGTTGGGCTCATTTGTGTTTAGGGAAGGGGGCCGGATGCACAT
>NW_017306464.1:1268271-1276332 GCF_000935625.1 Nanorana parkeri | reverse complement strand
GCGCCCCCCCCCCCCCCGCATCCCCATCCGGTTCCCTCCCAAAGAGATGCCGCCTGAGGAAACTGCCTCATTATAGGGACGGCACTGCTTGCTACAACAGTTGGGGATGGGGTCAAGCTAGACTTGCATGTTGAATAGATATTCAACTGCCTATATTTCTGGCTCTACTGAGAATTTTGACAGATGCGGCTGAAGGTAACCACCTTTTAGATCACTTGTTCAGTCTGAAGTGCCAAGGTTTGCGACAGGTCTTTGGATTATTTGGGGCCAAGTTGTTTAATACCCAACCCCCCTAATTTTTAACAAAGATTTGGAACCAGCTGTAGAGGAAATGTATACTATATATAGTTAAAATGTCAATAAGTCCGCCTGTACCACCTCACACATACCAACTCTATTTATATTTGAGTGGTAGAAATAAAACCCAGGACCCTAGTGCTGCAAGGCCCAATGTTCTTACCATCTACAGTACTAGCTGCTTAACGTCTGTCTCTGTTCTATGTAACCCATTATAACTAAAGGTGTCTTCCTACTTAAGTGGCACTTTTAGTAATTTCTGTACCTGCCTTGCAGTTCAGGTCTACCTGCACACATCCCGCATTGATCCTCAACTGGGGTGTGGCCGAATGCAATGCTCATATTACAGTTCTCCTACTGTTTCCCTTACACATAAAGCACACATTTAAACTTTTCTTTTCCCACTATCGTTAGATACTTTGCCAGATTGGTATTACTGACTATGGTCTCCCATGACTTCCTCACTTCCTGTCCTGGTGACTACACAGGAAAAAAAAAAGGAAAACACTCCATCAGATATTGGAACAGAGTTCCACTTTAAGTATCTGGAAAAGTAACAAGTCAGAGAAGTGAACTGGAAATAAAGGCATCAGAAGTAAATGTTGGAACGCAGAGCTAATAAACACTTCATAATCCACCTAAATATGTATACTAATGAAGCAAACACCTTTAATTAAAACATCTATAAATATAGTTACTATTTATAATGAATTGCAGATACAGTTGATATTAGATATTTATGTGCCCCTCCAGCTTATCAGATATCCAAATGTTTCTTTAATCTTTATGTCTTTAACATACTATACTGAGCCTAGGGTGACGGGAGGACGCTAGTTTGTGCCCTCCCGTTACCCTAAGCAGAACTATGGGGAAAAGCCCTAACCCCATAGTTCTCCTTTAACCACTTGCTGACCAGTTGTTTACACGCCCTTCCTGTCCAGGCCATTTTTCAGTATTCAGCACTGCGGTACTTTGACTGACATTCATTCCCTCATGCAACGCTGTACTGAAATTAATTTTATATAATTTTTTGGGGACACATAGAGCTTTCTTTTGGTGGTATTTAATCACCACTGGGTGTTTTATTTTTTACTATATAACTCAAAAAAGTACCGAATATTTAAAAAAAAACAGTTTTCCCCTTATTATGTTAGGAAACATTTATTCTTACCCAATTTTGTTGGTAAAATATAAAACACGGGTTCACGTCGAGCAAATAGACACCAAACATGGGAAGCCCTAAAATTGCGCACGCCAGCAAAATTGCAAGAAACTACCATAGACAAAATTGGCCATAGGCGACGGTTTAAAAGATTTTACCGCTCATCAGTTTAGTGTTATCAGTGATTGATGGCCCTAAAATGATTGTTCTCACTGCGACGTTCAAGGTGATATGTAACAAGTGCTGCGTAATTGGCCCAATCGCCCTTTTTGCGTGTCAGGCGAACCTAACGCATTTTTGCGCATCTATGTGGGGGTTGGGGGGACTTTAAAAAAATTTGTATGTGTGTGTAAATTTTATTTATTTTGTGACCAATTTTTTTTTTTTTTTACACTTAATTTTATTGTTATCACATAGGGGAATGAGAATCCCCCTATGTGATATCAAATTACAGTGACAGATTCCCTTTATGGTGACATCATAATGTCACCTAGAGACCCCCAGAGAAGCTGATGAAGCAGAGATCTGGACCGCTTGTATGTAAACGGCCATCACTGGCTGTTTAAAATTCTGGCAGTTTCCCGCAGGTGCATGCCGTTTCTGAACATTCGGCGGACAGGAGGTGGTTAAAGATACCCTGTCAAATTATAATATGTTTTAATCCAAGCAGATACCTGAAAAGACGCAGCTCCCATTGGTTCCTCCTGCTCCAGGTCAGATCAGTAAGAATTCACCTGAACCAGTTACATTAGTACACAGACTATGGACATTAAGGGGTATCTATGGTCAAAAACTAAAACCAAATATGTATTCCTAAATTGAATTTCCATAAGTTCTATCCCACTCCTAATAACCATATCCATCTAGAAGTTTGTAAACTTACTTAATAAAGATGCCCATAGGATGTAATTCCTCAATGCACTGGCACAATGTGAATATGCCCTTCCTTGTGTCATAACTCTCACAGAGCCTGCTTTCTAAACTACAACTCAACATCTAAACAATTAAACATTTAATTGTTTGCTGGAAGCAATGCATGATGGGATATGTAGTCTTGAGGAATTGAGATTGCATCACATCGAGCAGCAGGGAAAGAGATGCAAAGCACACTGGGAATCCAGGAAGTTGTTGGAAGTGATGGGCAGACGGAAGGCAGCACTCACTACATAAAAGGGATTTTTTTCAAGTAAGCTTTGATTGTATTTTAAAAGACAACTCCAGTATGTATTCCTATTACAATGCTGATGTTATAACAGGAGAGGATATGCTGGGGTTTAACAACTCTTTCAAAGTATTTACATCTTCTTAAAACATAATCAAACTCTAAAAATAAAAAAATCACTAGGAGGTAGCGAAGGTTAGCAGAAGAGACATGCTAACTCCAGTGACGTGCAGTACTTTCCATGCTGGGTGAGTGATTCCCCAGCCTGTCCCATCATAAAATATATTATTTAAAAAAAATGTCTTTAATATTTATTATTGAATACTATTTAATATTTATGTATTTGTTTATTCTTTAAATACCCTGAGAATTATGAGTATCGTACTCTGTGTTTTTTGTTATATAAGCCTTTTTGGAACATAAAGCGATACATGTATAAATAATTTTGAATTGCTAACCGGAGTGGAAAGATCAGGTAAGTGATTCACATGCATCCAATTTCTCATTTAGTCTTCCCTCCCTCTACTGAAAAATAAGTACATACATTTCTTAGGTAAGGAACACTTATAATATACGTGATGAAGGTCATGAATTGAAGCTAGCGCAGTTTTAGGAAGTACAACATGACTGAGATGGAAAGTGAAATTGTCAACACGGCTTAGCTGCAAAGGGATGAGCCCATTCCTTATTCCCCTATCTATAATCATGCATATTATATACTCAGCACATCCACATCATCCAAGGACATTGTACCCACGCTGCCTTTCTGTGAATTCTGTATGTTCTACTGAATGTCCCTTATCAGATGATGACGATTATTATAACATCATGTTATGACTATCCCATCGCCGTTAAGGGGATCTTAAAGTAGATCCAAACCCAATGAGTAAAATCTCATGAAGACTTTATATTGATGTAATTCCAAAGGTTGTGTTCAGTCTTTTTAAATTTGCAACTTTCATTAAATAATACCTATGGGTTATTTTAGGAATTCCCCATACTTGTCAGCGGTCACTAGTGGCACTAGGGGCACTAGTGCCATGCGAACGTGAACCCCCTGGTGACCCCCCAATGAAGGTCATGTTCAGGCACAATCCCAAACAATTCGACCATTCCACATGAAGGTCCTGGTGTCTCTTATCTTCCCACTTTGTGGTGGCAACATAGCAGCTCTATGATCTGGCATCACATGGCCAAGTGAAGAAAGTGTGCAACTCTGCACTGTCCAACTCTGCAATGGATGATGCACTGCTAGTTACTCTGGGCAACCCCGGCTCTCCAACTGTGGTGGAACTACAAATGTCATCATGCTTTTGGGAGTCAAGCCTGTGGTTGCCAGGGTCTTGCAATGCATCATGGTTCCACAGAAGCATGAGTGCCAAGGTTGCCTAACCCTGTTTCAAAGTAAATCTTTCCATAGCGGTACCTGCTCTATTAGCTGTTTTAAAAACACCACCTCTTGCCACAAAACATGCATCTTAACAATATAACACATTTCTATTGCTGATATGCAAATGTTGACTTTTCTCAAAAGTCAACAGCTAAGGCTCATCTTGTTCTTTAATCCTTCCCCCTGGCCTCTTATATATGCAGAGAGCAGGGACAAATGACTGTCACAGAAAGGGCAGTAGTGCGTTCAACATTCATTGATATTGATTGGCAGCCTGTTTTAACCTTCCTTGTGCTATACAAGAGACAAAATGGCACCACGCCATCCAGTGGGGTAATTGCCATGTCTCAGAGTACAGACTGGAGCAGAGATTATGGTTTAGGCATTGATGAGTTGTTTATAAGCTGAACAGTTCATGTTTGGCAGCATTTCTTGTAAACATTGGCAAGTGAAAGTGTTGCTTTAGTGTCACTCAATAAGTGTTATTGAGGAGGGTGGCACAGGCCCAAGGACTAGGCTAGCTCAGCATTGCACGAACTGGAGGTGTAGAAAAATAAAATGCCCAATTAAGGGAAAACTTCACTTTTCGTAAAGTTGGCCATTGAGTGTTCCCCTCACTGCCTAAGTGGCAGTCACCTAACAAAACACTTACCTTCAGCTCTGTTCCTATGTTCTTCACTGTGTGGCCCTGCCTGGTTCTGCACAGTCTTTCTAGTCCTTGCTGTGTTCAGCTCCTACTGTCCATGTCTATTCATGCCCATAGCTGGTCTGTACACATGGCAACTCCCAGCCATTCACCGAAGTATGGATCCTTCACAGCAACAAATGGGTTGAGCAGCATGCATTAATATGAAAAAGAGGCACTCCACATTCACAGTGCCAGGGGTCAAACACTCAGCATTGGGCATACTTTGGCACAGATTTAAGTTCTATGGGGTCTACATAGAACATTGTAGTCTTCATACACCAAACAGAAACAGGGGAGTATCCCACCTCCCACATTAAGCCTTCGACTACCAAGACTGTTCCATCTCAGTTGTACCTCAAGTCACACAAACACTGAGACTCCAGCTTAAGTCACCTGGCAGTGTCACAGGCAATGTGTGAACCATCACAAGACACTCTATTGGACACAGATGAAAGCACTAAGCAACTCATGGGTCCTAGACAGAGTCCTAACTCCATATAGTACATGCCCCTTTGGACCCTTCTTGCAGGTTCTTTTCAAGACATGGATTCTCTATAAATGGTGGAATGTCCACACTTAATTTGTTATGTTAGAAAAATATAGTCTTTAATTAAAATAAAAGATTTGCAAATGTTAACGTCTGCCTTTCCTCTACAATAGAATGTTACATCAAATCCACATTTGTTCCATAGTTTACTGCAGACAACTCCATTGCACTGTCTCACTTCCCTTCTCGCCAGAGGAGTGAAAATTAGTCCGGGGGAAACACAGCAGTCTGCCGTCTTCCCCCAAGAGAGGGACATCCCTCTCCCGTCCTCACATGGAGAGGCTTTCAAGATCACTAGGTGTCACTCTTGACCCTGTGCTACTCCTATTCCTTACCTGCTCCTTCTACCTCACTCCCTTCAATCCTTCCGCCGCCTGGGTCCTTAACTGACAGTTAGGTGACCAATCCTGACATAGGCGGTACTAATTTCTAAAAGGGCCCTTGCCAATAGTAGGAGCTCAAGTTTTTTTCTGCAAATGGTGTGGAGTGGTGGTCGGATTGCACAGTAAAAAAAACTCTGGAGCTGAGGCTGAAGGTATTTTAGTAGGTGGCTGTCACTGAGTGGGTGCAACGGAACATTTAAAAAACAACCTCAATAAGTTAACTTGTCCTTTAACAGGCATCCTTACTTTGGCCCCCCTCCAGTTGTCCTTAAGCAGAGTGAAAATTTGAGAGGCCCAAGGTCCAAATATTACACTAGAGCCTTGAGATCAGTAGCTATACCATTAAAAGAACAACTTCTTGAACAGTCAACTTGTCCTTTAATGCGCATCTTTACTTTTGGCCCCCTCCAGTGGTCCTTTAGGTAGGGAGAAAATTTGAGGGGCCCAAGGTCCATAGACTGCACTTGAGCCTTGAGATGAGTAGCTATACCATTGAATCTGATCCTGATCTCACAACCCCTTAAAGAAGTTAATAAGTGTGGATAGCTTTATAACATTCTCAGGCTGAAGATTTGTAGTGTCATTATAGAGATGCCTTGGAGCTTTCTGGCTGCTCCTATGAGGTCTGGAAAGTGTGAAAGGGTTAAACGGCCCCTGCTTTTGCCATTTCTTGACCTAGGTAATCTCTAGCTGTTTGATCTCCTTATAAATTATAATTTCTCCAGGAAGACAAAACCAGGACAGTGAGAAAGGAAGGAGGGTAGACAAGGGAACAGTCTCATACCATGAGATGGGACTGACTCAGAAGTGCGTTCATAACATTATAGCACCCCAATGGGAGCAGTGACATACTGTATATAATGCTGTATAGGAAACCTCTAGGGGTGCTGGTCTTTCACCCATAACAACTGGCGACATGGATGTTTTCATGATACTTACAACACACAATGACATTTGGTCACTCTGGGTTATATAAAATGATGGCAAAGTAAATGAGTTAGGGCAAGGTCATACCTTTTTATTTAAAGCTGACCTTCACCTATAGAAAGCACGTTCTCTCCTTTGCTCCCTCCCCCTCTCTCTTACAGTATTTTAAAACATTTTCATAGAAAAACTTTTTTTTTTCCTTTTTGCAACCCCCCACTTTTAGATTTCCCGCCTAAGCAACCATGACACAGATCAGCCACCTGCTGCCTCCAGGGATGTCCACATCACACATGCCAGACGGCAGTGGGACAAAGTATTGTGCAATTTCACATCGCTGAGCTCCTATTATGTGTAAGGGCCCTTTTAGAAATTGGTATCACCCATTTCAGGATTGGTCTGTTAAGGAACTGGGTGGCTGGAGGATTTAAGAGAGTGAGGTAGAAGGAGTCAGGAGAGAAAGAGGAGCCAAACGGGCAATTCCTGCACATGTGCTGACTGGAGGGGTCCAGTGGGCCACAGGAAACATTCCAAAGGAGGGCCTATGACCCCTGGCCTGTAAAGCATCAGGACTGTAGTAGTTGGGGCCTGCTGGGCCTCTCCCACATCTCTGCACTCTCCACAAGTTATGTACAGCACAGTTATGATGTCACTGCTACTTACTTTTACTTATGCAAAGCAAGATAATATCTTGATTTGCAAAGGCATTTGTTACAAAGTGGATATATACCTTTTGTGAATATTAAGGAATATATTTAAATGAATGTTTTAGAGCCCCGGAGTTCAGCTTTAAGTACTTTCATGAAAATGCCTGAGCAACTTTATAATGTACTTAGTGATTTTCACAAGTCATCATTGCTATCTCGAATTGAATAACAATACTCTAATCCCTGAGTTCGGGTTCCCATTGTTATAGCAGCTGGTCAAGTTAACCTCTGGATTGTATAATGAGGGCAAGTGACATACAGCAAAGTCTAAAAATGTATTGTATGTATTGCTGCACAGCTAAGACAATACATGAAGCCCGAAAGAGAAAACAAGACTATATAGAGCACATATAGACAGTGATACAGTATGTACCCTGCCAATGTGTTATCAGCACACTCTGGTTCTTCTATCATTAAACTCCAATCAAAACTTTACATTTAGCTTTGGACAGAGCTGGGAAGAGTTAGAGCCTTTGTCCGGTTTATATTGCTCTCTGATTGCCTTTTGGGTGAGATTTAACTCCTCACTTACTCTCAGTGATTAAAATCTCTCCAAGAGACACAGGCAAAATGCATTTTAGCATACCACCCAGCTTTCTCAAATGAGAAAGAGAACACATTTTAGCACAATCTGGTAATGGAAATGACATGCCCCTGCCACTTTCCTGGAGTTGTTCTTTAAAATCCCCAAGGAAAAGATATGAAAGTCCCTTGGCTGCCAAACTGAAGTGAGACACAGAGCTCACAATGGAACTATTAGCATTAAATTACCCGTGCCCTTGATACTATTGTCTGGGCCAA
>NW_017306464.1:1247628-1268193 GCF_000935625.1 Nanorana parkeri | reverse complement strand
ACCTGCCAACTGTATAAAAAAAAATTGTTGCCTTTACATACACTTTAGGTTTTCCATCCAGCCACTGTTGTAGTGTACCAATCCACTGGACTTTCTTAGGCCTTTAGACTCTGAAGAACAACTATGAATAGTTATCTTTGTTTATAGACTTGATTAGTATAGAAATGCCCATCCAACTTGGATATTCCATTGGACTCAAAATGCTTTGTGCTTATATTACTGAGCTGTGGAATTCAAGTGACGCACTTTCTAATTTTCTAAATAAAGGTAGATTTTGGTCATCCTTCCCCACTTCGTCTTTATCTTCTCCTCTCTCCCACTACGTACATAATTTAGGAGAATTCCAAACCCACAACTACCGATGTTTTCGAAATATATTCTGCAATATGATGCGCATCCTACACACTGGATATAAAACATAACTTTTAATATTAATAACATGTGAGGATTATAACAAAAAAAAAATCAAGAATATAAGTTATGTTTAATACCCGGTGGGCGGGACGCGCGGGAGTATGATGCGCATTATTTTGAAGAAATGTTTTTCTGTAGTAACTAATTTCCCACAATGAAAGCTAATAATAAAATATGAAGGGCCGGAGTTATACTTCTGCTGTCTGCAACATTGGTGGGAAATTCGGGAATTGTTTTTATCAGTATAATGCCCCCGCATGCTTCCATAGTAAGCTGTATTGGTGAAACATCCAAATGAGTAACAGTAGCTAATCTGGTTGCCCAATAAAGGTCTCTCTTTCTTCTAAAAGGAGAACTATGAGGTGAGTGCTTTTCACTCACCTCATAGTTCTAGCCGACCTGTGACAATGAGACTGTCACAGGTCGGCTCAGTAGATCGAGAAGTGAGCGAACACATACCGGCGTTCGCTCACCTCTCGATCCTGTCACAGCTCTCTGCCATGACAGGGGAGGGGCTGGATTTCCCCCTCCCCACTCCGATCCGCCAGCGCTGACTGGCGGAACGGATGGGGGAGGGTGCGGGCACAGCTGGCTCTGCCTCTAGATAGGCAGAGCCAGCTGTCACTCACGCAGCTGGGCGGATCCAGACATCGGGATCTGCTTCAGCTGCGGCGTCTCAGTATACCGCGAGCAGTAGCTTGCGGTATACTGTGGCGTCTCAGTATACCGCAAGCTGTAGCTCGCGGTAGACTGAGGTTAGGGTGACGGGAGGACGCTAGTTTGTGTCCTCCCGTTACCCTAAGGAGAACTATGAGGAAAAGCCTTTACCCCATACTTCTAATTTAATGAGAGAAATAATGCATGTGGTCTACATGCAGCTTGAAAGTTGTATCACAATGGTCCAGATACAACTTTATTCAATTAAGGTCAGGGAGACATTCAAGTTGATTAGCCAACACGTTTTGGGGGGTCAAATATACAGACCCTTCATCTGGGCTTAATGATAGAGGTTATGTATGTGGACTACAATCCCTGCAGGTTGAAAGTTGTATTGTGTTGTGATCGGAGTACTTGGCAGTAGATGAACCTAAGGGAATAAAGTTGTATCTGGACTATTTTATTTGATGTGGTGCTTTAATTACTACATGTGTCCACTGTTAAGCCAAGGATATTGTGGTGATTCTTTGGATTGCAGAAGTTTTCTACACATTAGCAGGATCACACATAGCCACATAATTTAACCTCTGTTGAATAAGAAAGGCCAAGACCACACAGCTCCAGCACTTTCTTTCCACATTTCCATATATGTGTACCAATTTTTTATTGTTGTATGTGACCTCAATGGGGAGATTTCCCATCCCTTCCTGTCTCAGTGACACCAGACAAGAAATGAGAGGGTGCCAGGGCTGGATTTACTAATAGGCACAATTACTAAACCTGCTCTTATAGTCATGGAAACGGCTTGAGGTCAGGCAGATGCATAACACAGGAAGAAGATCTGGGGAGGGGCCATGTAAATGTGAAAGTGTGAAAAACACATCTGAAATTACTTTCATGCCTTTTAATAATTGAAAGTAGGCATTCATCATATCCGATCATTTACACGTTAATGCGCACACCAGAAGGTGCGGTATGTGTGCAGTGCAGTGTGTTCCCAATCACGTGAAAGGGCTCACATAAGGCTCATTCAAACGGACGACTGGACTGCAGCATTCAGATGCGGCTAAACTCTGTATGTGGATGCAGCAGCAGTCTGACAATCCCCTAACTCCAGTTTGTGTGTGTCCAGAACCACCGGCCCATGATGCAAACTTTCTGAATACAGGGCCAGTCAGAGACTTTAATTGCCTGTAACTGCTGGTACGAACATTCACAAAGCTAAGGGAAGATTCCTTTGCAAAGTGAACATTTATGTGCAAATTGAACAGCCTATTTGCCTTTAGTAAATTAACCCCAATGTGTGCATGGGGCCACCCCCTGGCAAAGCACCTTCCCCATGTTGAGGGCATGTGGCCTGGTATATTGCAGGAGTGGGGGTGCACACTTGCCCCCCCCCCCTCCTTTCCTGCTCTGCCAGGCTTCTGCGTGGATCCAGGGTCTGGTAAGGGATTTTAGGGGGGACCCCATGCTTTTAGTTTTTTTGTTTTGGTTTTGGGATCCCCCCTATTCCCTACCCTATAGGGTGGGGGGAGGGAGGGGGTCACACGCTGTTTTTTTTATTATTGTTTCTGCGGACAATTAAAAGTTTTTTTTAAATGATATTTATGAAAATATGTTTGTAAATATCATTTAACTCATCCAAAATTAACAAAACTTTTTGGATTCGTCCGAATCCGAATCCCAAAACAAACTGACTTTCGGACCTGAATCCTGAAAAACGAAATAACGAAACATCTGAAACGGAACGAACCAAAAAATATTTTGCTGATTTACATGTCTACACTGCAGGCACTTGGTTGTCTCTCAAATACAGAGAGGCTGCTGTAAAAAAAAAAGTTAGTACTACGAAGCAGGGGCGTCCTCAGGGCGGGTGTCACCCGGAGCGCATACCGGGTGACACCCCGCCGTGACGTCATCGTGCATGTGCGGTCATCTTTTTTATACCTGCCAGCGGTCATCTTGGTGATAGACTCCGGCAGAGAGAGGAGGGGACGTTCACCCAGCGGGATAAGGTATGCCTCCGAGTACCCTCCTCTCTTTCCTGCAACTATCGGGCTCTCGGTCCATGATTGAGTGCCCGACTTTTCAGAGGGGGTGACAACAGAATGACTGTCAAACATTTTGATGTCACCCCTCCAATGGTGTCACCCAGGTGCGGGCCGCACTCCCCGCACCCTCCCTTGTGACGCCACTGCTATGAAGTTTCTCACTGCCACCAATCAGATTTAGTGTAATTGGTGATACAGGAAATAGAGGAGGTTAAAGAGCACAACCTTCAGTGACCCTGTGAGGTATTCCCTGGATTCTGACCATAGTGAATCTCAGAGAATCCGAAATAATGTAAAGTGGGGGAATCCTCTGACTTTTACACAGTTTCAGTAAATGCCGGATTGCTTTAGCAGCTCAAAAAATAGTTCTGCTTGTTCCCTTTAAATTAACAAATTTGCATGATCTATCTTGGAACAAAATCAGAAACACAAAGGCTGTTTCTCCGAGTGGATGTTTGGCTTTTATCTACATGATTATAAGCTAAATATTAAATATCCCACGCTCGGATGCCTAAGGCGCAACAAACACTACAATACAGCAACTGCAAATATTTGTTCTTGAAAAGCAAATTTGACAATATTTTTAGGGAAAGAAGAAGTACACAGGTAATAACCATCGTATTTCAAAGAGCTCTGTTAAAAAATGTGTACGGGGACTTAATCGTCCGTGTAAATATTTAATAAGGCAAAGAACAATGTATAAAAGTATACCGGTCCACAGAAGCCAATCAGAAACCATCTCTGGCCAATCAGAGCATTCCGAACTGAAGAAAAGTGAAAACTGACTGGTCGCTGACGGTACTTGTCAGGCTCGCATTTTGCACTGCTTTATTAAAGGAGAACTCTACAAGAAGAAAGCTGAATGTCATTAACATTAGAGAACAGCTAGTTACCGATGTCTTCCTGTTTTTGAAGTATGGTTTAAGCAAGCTTGGTGATATAATGTTACATTTCCTGGGGTTTTTATTCTTATTGGCGGTCGCCATTATCCCTTTCATGAGGTTATTAATGTCTATTTTTTTACTTGTTTTATTAATTTTATTAATGCAATGGTATCTGACAATTGCAAGATTAAATTAATGACACTGCAGCCAGCAGGGGGCAGTGTTTAGATGCAGCCTGAATGATTATTTTGTCATTGTGATTGCTATATCATAGCTGGTATAGTGGTCATATGAACAGGGACCACTCTGATTGGTTCCATGGCGTTGGTGGGCACTTGCTGTCAGCAATAGCCGAGATTAAGGGACAGCAGCCATGTAAGGTGTCAGCTGCTGGCTCTCAAACAGAGTTGTTGATAACTGTCTGTATCACAGCAAAGAACCTGAATAAAGGACTTCAAAAGACCACTTATTAAAGTCAGACATATTCAAGAGGAAATTCACACCCCAACAAATAAGAATAAATCATGTCTAGAACACCTACAGGGCAGTTCACAAAAGGGTGAAGAGTTTGGAGAAGGCAGGGGAAGTGAACAATCTAGGACAACATAGCTGATCTGGAAAGTGAGCTGAAATGGAGAATTTTTCTAAATCAGCTATTTTGGCCTAGATTGAAAGACAGCTATACAGCTAAATAATATATTCCAGGTTAAGCAATTGCATTATTGCTAGTGTTGAATCTACCTCGGCTCATGAATAACTGAGATCCATATGACAATAAAGGTATAGAGTCTTTAAAGTCATGTAAATCCCTAATAGAAGAGCATTTATACTCCCCTCTCTGGTGGCCTGTGTCTCCTAACTTTGCTCCATTCCATTGCTGAAGCCTCCCTCAGACTCTATAGCATTTGACACTTTCAGGAGTGTCAAATGTCTGTGTCCTTCGCTGAATGCTGTGGTTTCACCCTCTGCCACTAAAAGGTCAGACATGGAACCACAAAGCACAGTGTGAAACACTCCTGATGGTATTTGACACTTCCAGTAGTGTCGAATGTCTGTGTCCTTCTAAATAAGTCATTTCAGGGAGGTGCCCTTCTCATTTCAGGGAGGTGCCCTCTGGTTGCAACAGCAAGCTTCCCTTGGTATCTGCTGTTTTTTGCGTATTCTGACAGCTGCTGCCGTCAGAATAAAAATTTGCAATAGCCAATAGCACTCTTGCTGTCAGTCAGTAGAGGAGGACCTGATGGAGAACGTCAGGTCCACCTCTGCTGATTGACAGCAGCAGTGGGCAGGTGCAATAGCTAGTCTGCCATTGGCTATTGCAAATTGAAATAGCCAATAGCAATCTAGCTATTCGTTCCTAGGCCAGCGGCCCCGATGTCAAGAAAAAAAAAAGAAAGAAAAAAGAGCAGATAAAGTTTTACTCTGCTAGATAAAGCAGGGTAAACCTTTCCGGGAGAAAATGTTTCTCTCTCCCGGGTGTCCGGAGGCCGCTATCATATCCGAACATCCGGGAGAGTTGAGATGTCTGCTAAGGGGTCAGGAGTGGAACAGCAAAGCATGGTGTAAGACAAGGCATCCAACACTCCTGATGGCCTAGACTAAAGGACATGGGCTCCCAGAGAGGTGAGAGCTCTTTGCTGTAGAAAACCTCTATTTATATTTTTAAGCAACTGACAGGGTCCCTTTAATGTGCGCATGCATAGGTGTGAATGGGCCCTCAAACTCCAGGAGGATTTGGTCAAGTTACATCAAAGGAGGCATATTTTCTTTCCATCAGATGTCCATTTTACTAAAGCCTTGCTCATTGGTGGGCCAGAGGATGTACTCAGCTACAGATGCTCGTTTTCTGCTGTTTCCATGTTTTTGTCTGTGAACACATGATTCCAGTCACTGGACTGAAGCCATGTGATGTGTAAATAACCTTAATTTTATGGTTTCTGACACTGAAGGGATTGTATCAATTAGGTAAGAAATCAAAACAACATTTTGGTCTTAATGTTATCACAAAAGCATTACTTATCCTTTATAAAAGAAATAAAATAAAAGGCTGATGTTCCCTAAGGCAAGTAAATGAAAATGAAAACAAACTAGCAGGCCAGGCTAATGAAAAAAGTACACACTCCACATTTAACCCCGAGATGACCCAGTCATTAGTAATGTGCTTACGCGCACATTAGTCAGAAATACTGTGGTTACCGATTTGCCCATCTGGCATTGTCATTCAAAACACACAGCCCGGGCCGGACTGATAGAGTAGCAGTTATGTTTTTAAAGCTGAATGTGATATCGTAGCTCAGCATGGAAAAATAATTTAACAGCATTCACATATCGGGCTCTTGGACTACCTGTTGTGTCCATTTGATATATTTGATAAACTTACACTCTAAAAAGGTTTGTATGTTGATTTTTTTAATAAAAAAGTAGAGGGTACTCAGGGGGAGTAAAAAAAAAAAATGGAGGAGCTCCAGACTTGAGTTGGGCTTCTAGGTAGCTGACCCCGGATCTTATAACTGTGACATGTAAATCTTGTTGCTGGAGTCCCCAAAGGTATATATGAATCCAGAAGCATTCCAAACCCCACCTATAACTGACATAGGTGTAGACCCTTTAAGAGGCAATTTAGGCCCCATCTGTGTCAGGCTGAACTCAGCGGCCGTGGTCTCTGTGTCCTTCAACGACCGAAAGGGAAAAGTTTTAAGCCACACTTTACAAGCTGGTTGTTGCACTTAGCACATGGTCCTTACCAGAGGCCTAACTAGAAATCACAGGGCCCCATAGCAACGTTTTGTATAGCAAAGCCCTCCACCCGCCTCAGGTGGCGAAAATTGTAGGGACACCCCTGCTAATTAAAGGAAGCGTCAGAATGACCGCCATGGACATTTTACTTACAAAATAAATTCAGTGATTGCAGCTAACATGCTTCCATACTCACAAGATGATTTGAAGTTAAAGATGAAGAGGTTACGGTTAGCCACACACTATAGGGCTGAATAAGGGAAATATAGGGGCGTAACAAGAAATCACAGGGCCCCGTAGTAAAATGTTGTATGGGGCCCTGTGATTTCTAGTTACACCCCTTGCAGAGCCCACCTGAGATCCCACACAGCCCACCTGAGAGTGACCCTGCGGAGCCCACCATAGACTCTCTATGGTGGACTCTGCAGGGTCTCAGGTGGGCTGGTTACACCCTTGCACACCTCTTACCTGTCAGCCCTGATACGCTCTCAGCCTCCACCACATCGCTGGCGGGCCCAGCCTCCTCTTCCGCAGCTGCTGGCTGTCACTGACTCAGCAGCGGCTGTGAGGAGGAACGTGCCGCTGCACAGATCACTGACAGATTATCAGTGACCTAAACAGCAACGCGTTCCTCTTCACAGCCGCCAGTGACAGCCAGCAGCCTGAGATGCCATAGCGACCCAGGCCCGCACAGCATCAGGGGGACTCTTTTGTTCCTCGCTCGATAGTGGCCGCCTGGGTGGCTATGGCAATAGTTCCGCCACTGGTCTTTATGTTACCCTTACACCCATTGGGATTGTTTCAACATGTTCCGTGTTTCAGTTAGAGTCTGATAGAGGAACTCTCTGTGTTGCCCATATCAACCAATCACATAACTTTTTTCTTCCCCAAAATGGGTTTGAACATGAGGGGAGGAATCAAAGTGGTTGATGTCTGCAACACAGAGAGTTCTCCTGTTTTTGTTTTCAGCTGGTGAAGAGGGAGACGTATTCATGGGTGACATCTGCTTCCCTGGCTTTCTGCACATTTCAAGAACAGCAACCGCTCTAACCGATCACAAAGCATAATAATTTGTACTTGGTCAGATGAAACTATGCAAACAATGTCAAGCATCTTTTGTTTTGTCGAAATGGAAAAACAGTGACTTGTGTATTTCTCATCACAATGAGCCTCCCTCAAGAATATTGTCTGTACAGGCCACCAGAATGCCAGAAGAGTATTGTACAATCATCTTCATAACCTTAGCCTTGGAGAAAGCAGAGCGGCTACATTGCTGGGGTGAGAGAAGGGTTAAAGTCGACCTCTTGGTAATTTTACAAGTCTGCATGAATAAATTCTGGATATGTCACAACATAAAGCAATGGTATCAGTAAAAAAATTAAAAAGGTCTTTGTTTTATTATTAAAGATTTGTCCTGAGATTCAGCCAGGTGACATGATCAGTCTGCTGCGGATAGAAGAAAGCATTTCCTCAGTCTCCTCTGATCAGACTGCAACATTGTAACTTTGCTGCAAATCCCAATCCAAGAGTCTTTAGTAGGGGCAGTGCGTTCTAGGCCAGAATCGGGCCGAAACGCACTGCATTTGGTGTGAACGGGCCCTAACTCATTACTTAGCATGCATGCAGTTAACGTAAACAAATATCTGATACTACGTTCAGTTTAAGGATGGTGGTGTAAACATATGGGTGACAGAAAGAAGGGGTCAGATTGGAAGGGTAGAATGGTAGTGGCTACTTATTGGGTTGACCTTGGGCAGCCTTTCTAGAGAACTGTGCTGGTAGAGGGGCCATTGGCTTTCATGAAAAAAGGAAGGTGGTTGTGGTAGAGGGTCGCATGTAATGGTATGGAGTGCTCTTGTGTTGGTGGTTTTCATGGGGCTAAGTTCCCAGGGGGCTTCAGTGCACAGGGTGGCGTGCTACTGTGCTCTGTGGTCATGTGTGGGTAATGCAATGCATGGGTGTAATGTCAGCCTTAGTGAAAGCACATCAGGAAATCCATTCCAACAATGCATGAAATATATAAATACCATAAAGAGTGGTCAGCACAAAAGCATGTGGTTTTGCCTTATGAAGGGGATCCTGTGTGAGCCCAAAATGTCACCACTATGTGGCACATGCATCAATAAATGACGTATTCTTCAGTGATTTTGGAGTGCCGGTGTCCTATATTCTTTTGTCCCGCTGGGGACCCTCTTCACCCTCTTTATTTCTCCAGGTAGAAAGACAGGAAGTGATGGGAAATCCCTGCTGGATAGACGTAATTCCCGCGCATGTGCAGCTCAGTGTACATGGTCTGGAACAGGGGTAGGCAACCTCGGCACTGCAGCTGTTGTGGAACTACAAGTCCCATGAGGCATTGCAAGACTGACAGCCACAGGCAGGACTCCCAGAGGCATGCTGGAATGTGTAGTTTTCACCACAGATGGAGTAGTGAGATTGCCTACCCCTGCCTAAGAAGATTGTAAATTAGCAGGCAGGATCACTTTTTTATAATACCTACCACCTCATGTATCACTGGCCCTCTCTTTTAGATTGTAACCCCTTAGGGGCAGGGCCCTCCTTACCATCTTGTCTTGAATTGTATTGTGATTGTAATGTCTTCCTTATATTGTAAAGCGCTGTGCAAACTGTTGGCGCTATATAAATCCTGTATAATAATAATAATAATATGTCTCTTCTGCAACAAAAATCCTGCCTGGTCCCACATTTTTAATTTTTTTTAAAGTTCCACTTTAAATCGGCCATAATCTATTTTTAAGTTGCACCAGAATATGCATAGCTGGTCACAGAAGACATTCCTCAGCTATCTGTTCAATCAGAATGCTGAAATTCTGTAGATTTTGTCCTTTTCTACCTACACGCCTGGAGCTCCGAAGAGGGTGAAATCTTTAATAGACAATGGAAGTTATTATGACAGCAACCTAGATGAACACTTCCATCCAAAATGGAATAGCACAAAGTACAGATTTATGAGCGGTTTCAGCTGTGTTCAGCAATTTCAAACACTTGTCCTGTCAGGCGTAGTAGAGCACATTTTAACGCTGATCGGCTTATATTTTGCCTTCCACCATCGATATGCTAATGAAATTTTACAAAGAGTTTTTTAAAAACATACCTTATATTGGACCCAGTGATGTCATTGCGTGCAGACCACCCTAGATAATGCCCATATGCGATGCGGAGCCTCCATCAGTGGCAGAACTATCCCCATAGCGACCCAGGCAGGCGATATGGGGCCCGGGGCACAGGGGGGGGGCGGCCAGGACAGGGACAAAGGGGTCCCCCTGATGCCGTGCGGGCCGCCTGGGTCGCTATGGCATCTCTGGCTGCTGGCTGTCACTGGTGGCTGTGAGGAGGCTGTCACTGTCAGTGATCTGTGCAGTGGTGCATTCCTCCTCACAGCTTACTGAGTCAGTGACAGCCACCAGCTGCGTATGCATCTGCAGCTGAGGAGGAGGCGGAGTCACGCCAGTGACCGTGGAGGAGGTGTGGCCTGGCGGTGGAGGAGGCTGACAGCAGATCGGGGCTGACAGGTAAGAGGTGTGCAGGGGTGTGACCAGCCCACCTGAAACCCTGCAGAGCCCACCATAGAGACTCTATGGTGGGCTCTGCAGAGTCACTCTCAGGTGGGCTCTGCAAGGGGCGTAACTAGAAAACACAGGGCCCCATACAAATTTTGCTTTCAGGCACTATAAGGTTTTTGTCCCCGGGGTTCGGCTTTAACATTTAATTATTTAGCAGTTTCTTTCTTTGGGTATGGGCTGTCTTGATTCCACTTCACACCTGTCCCAAAATAATTTAGTTCGCACATATCCCAATTCACCTTCAGCCAGCACTCCTCTATATATAAACATATGCACACAGACACTCCGAAACAATACACAGCAGGCAAAGCTATAATTAGCACCTATTGAAATAAGACTGAAAGATTGCTGTCACCAAGAATCCAGGGGACTGTTGATCACGTTCCATCTGCTCTTTAAATTAATTTGTTTTCAGAGTTTTGATGCCTCACTGAACTTTTGAAATATGTCTGTTAACATACAATAGGGGAATTCAAATGACAGGAAACATTTAAAGTGTATGTAAACCAAAAAACTAAAATGTAACATATTGCAGCTTAGCAATATGAATGAACCTATTGAAGAACATTGATAGAAATTACACGAAGAACATTTGATTTTGCCCCATTCATACAACAGCTGGTTAACTAGCACAGAGCGAATGTAGATGACGTTTTGCTGGATGGATAAAGTATCAAAATATTTTATAAAATCATCTCCAAGACCAGGGGATTAGGTGGTTGATCTTAAAGAAGAACTTCATGAAAACCAACAAGTTTCTGGCCAGGCAATCCCTCCAGTGGCCTCCAGACCTCCTTCATTCTAAAATAAAAGATTTAGTCCGGTGAGTGCTGTTTACCACCTTACTATCCATATCATTTTCCTTCAGTCTTCTAGCAGGTCCAGTGACATTGCAATGATAAAAGAGAACAATCTGGTCTGGCGCAGAGGCACCTGTGTGGGCATAAGTACCATTGGTGTGGTATGCAAGGAATAAAGTCCTGATGACATGATATCTGGATAAGGGTTGTATTTATTAGTATTATAAAACACCAAAAACACTGTACGGATGTTTTATTATACTAATAAATACAACATGATCAAGGTATTGTGTCATTGGGGCTTCATTCCCTGCATACCACACCAACAGTAACTACAACCACATGGGAGCCTCTGACAATCATTATGGAGTTTTATATTTTACCTTTGATTGATCATACCATCCAGAAGACTATTCTAGGATCTTTGGATTGGGTTCCCTTGTAAAATCGAGAGTGACCGTGGAAACAGACATATTGTCAACAAGAACATTTTTCAGGTTGCAATAACCATGACTTGCAACCCAGGCAATGTAAGTCATTGCAAGCTTACCTTTCATATCTTTTTTTTACATTGAATGTACATTGGGATTTTCCAAAATAACTACACCATAAAACCATTTTCTACTCATTTATTTTACATGGTCACTCCTTAAGGTACTTTCCTGCCCCACCAAGAACAGCACGCAACGCATACAGTGACATCAGGGCTCTTGCGTTCCTCCAGGACATAATGATGTGTGAGCATTGTACTGTGAGCCCAGTCCACATAATGATGTGGCCCTCAGGGGGCATGTAAATTACATGCTAGGCCAGGAATAGGCAAACTCAGCACTCCAGCTGTGGTGCAACTACAAATGCCATCATGCATCTACCTCCGGGAGTCATGCCTGTGGCTTGCAGGGGCATCCCAAGGCCGGGTGTCACCCGGAGCAGGTACCGGGTGACACCCCGCCGAGACGTCACCGCGTGTGTGCGTAAAGACGTGATCGCGCATGCGATGTGATCTTATTGATACCTGCCGGCGGCCATCTTGGTGATGGACGTCGGCAGAGAGAGGAGGGGACAATCACCTGGCGGGATAAGGTATACCGCCGTGTCCCCTCCTCTCTCCCGAAACTGTCGAGCGCTCGGTTCATGACTGAGTGCCCGACTTTTCAGAGAGTTGTGACACCAAAATGACTGTCAGTCATTTTGGTGTCACCCCTCCAATCATGTCACCCGGTTGCGGGCCGCACCCCCCTTGTGACGCCACTGTGTGGCTGTCAGAGTCTTGCAATGTTTAATGGGAGTTGTAGTTCTATAACAGCTGGAGTGCCAAGGCTGCCTACCCCTGGGCTAGGCTCACAGGAAATGGGCAGAATGACATAACCGTTGTTCTGCCTGAAAAAGACTGCCGGCACTGGACTGAGAGAGAGAAGCCAGGGGCAGAGGTGGAGCGTGGGCAGGGTAAGTAGCAGGGGGCAATAATATAAAAAATGGCATTCCACCTTAAAGGGGCATCCTGTGCTACCACGTTTCATATTAATATGATGAAATAATAAGAAGAGTCAAACCTACTGTTTGAGAACTAAGCTGGATGGTAATGATGCTTTTATGTGTCGTGTTTTGGCAGTAGTGTGATGTTAGCTGGCAACACAGACAAAGTCCTGGCACCAGAGCTATAAAAATACTTCTCAGCAGTATTTGGAACATAATTGCTAGAACAGCCAAAATTCAGCAAAACAAAGCTAATAAGATGCAATAACTGCTCGTACTCAAGGAAATTTAGGAAAAGTAAAACAGGAATGCTTTAGCAGCAAAAGGAGAATATAGAATTTGCCTGCGAGGTTACTGCAGTGACAATTCGCCCAACGCATAGCGTGATTTTAATTATTTATCCCACCAAGGAGGCTTAGGTGTTAGGAACACAGAGATTCAAAGAGGAAATATTCCACACCAGAGGATTAAAGTGTCATCAGACATATTATTTAATATTAACTGCATGCGTGCTAATAAATGTCTAAGGGGTCTATTCACAAAAGGGTGCAGAGTTTGGAGAAGGCAGGAGAAGGGGTCAATCTAGGACAACATAGCTGAACTGGAAAGTGAGCTGAATTGGAGAATTTTTCAAAATCGGCTATTTTGTCCTAGATTGTTCACTTCTCCTGCCTTCTCCAAACCCTTCACCCTTTAGTGAATAGACCTGTAAAAGTATAATTTGTACGGATATGTATTACCTCTTAAACATGTCCCAGTACACACTAGAATTGACCTCAGGTTCTGAGTCTGAACCTGAGTTCTTCTGAATAAGAAATTGTCATGGGCCACCCACCCAGGCATTCCCCGGCACTTAGCTGCATTTAAACAAAGGGGCGGGATCTTTTTGCTGATGTCATTTACCTTAAATGGCCACATAAATGTAATTTACCAAATATAGGATTGTGAATTGAAGCACCACACTCTGTTTAATAGTCCAGATACATCTTTTTTTTTTTTTTATAAATTCTTTATTTCAAGGTTTTTCATCTTTTTCCAAAAAGTATAAGTACAGGTCATACAAGTAATACAGGTAATAACAGCATGACACAGATATAACAGCATATTCTGTGGATATAATGGCACCAGCGTAAGAAGCGTACATAATAGCCATCAGTCATGTAACTATTTTAAGTCTCAGCAGAAGATACCCATGTGGAATGGTCAAACATACCCAGAAGCATAGGGGTATCGCGTATAAACATTAGGTAGTATAAAGTGCATCTGAGATTGGTGTAAGTCACCGTATAACTGCGCGGGCCCAGGTGAAACCAGGGGACCCCGCGTCAGTGCCATCCCCTCTATCTTCCACTGTCGGTTATCTAAACAGACCACTGAGATATTACCAGAAAGGAAGGGTAGGGTAGAGGGGGCAGGGTAAGCCAGCAGTGGGAGAGAAAAAAAAAAGGGGGGGGGCAGAGCAGGTAGGAGGAAAGGGCGGTACAGAGGTATAGAGAGAAGAGGGGTGGGAAATGAGGTCAGTGGGCCAGTCCCCCGACATCCATCGCTGCGTGCTCGGTCGCTTCCTGCCTCTAGGGGGAACCCTGTAACAGGGCATGAAATTCGGATGTCTGCGTAAAAGCGGTCCAATAGAACCATGTCCTGCAGTGCTTAGCTTGTTGGCCCTGTCCAGACCAGACCAGGTCCTCCATTCTCTCCACCTCTCCAACTTTATGAAGCCACATGGACATCGTGGGCGTCTGGGGTGATTTCCACAGTGCCGGAATACAACAACGTGCTGCGTTCAGGAGGTGTGGGAGGATAGATGCCTTATAGCTTTTCCTGGGGAGGGAGTTGTGATGAAGGAGAAAAAAGGCTGGGTCCAGAGGGATTTCCCTATCTGTAAATTTGCCTAGTAGGGACTTAACTGAAGACCAAAATGGGGTCACTCTGGGGCATCCAGATACATCTTTATTCAATATAGGTTTGAGGGGACAGTATAGAAATAGCCAATGCGTTTCAGGGCTCATACAAATACCCCCTTCATCAGGACTTTCTAAGGGAGAACATGCATCAGGACTGTAATGTCTTGAAATTGGAAACTGCTTTTTGTGAGAATGCATAGAGCTCTTCAGCAGCTGATTTGGCAGCAAAAATATAGGCATGTAGCCATATAAGGTCAATGACATCACAGCATCCCACCCCTTTACTTATGTGAGGAATTCCCCACTTGCAGCTGATTGGGTGGCACGGAACAAGCTCATCCCTAGTCCCCCTAACAATCCCATAATTTGCTTTTTTTTCTCTACTGCAATTTAGACCAATACAGCCTGGTCATCTCCCTCCCCCCTAACTTGTAATTGGACAATGAAGCAGCAGCAGCAGCAGACTAATGAGATCATCCCTCTGCTCACTCCTCCTGTCAGCATGTAACTTGGCAGCACCCTCACTGTAGCACACCTTATTGGCCCCAAGTGCTGCTCCTGCCTTTTACTGTAAATTATGTCCAAAGAAACTTCCATAGCATGCAAGGGAAGCGTGAAACCAAAAAAGTGACAGAACAGAGATACAAACAACTGGGCAGTGGAACCAGTTCACACACAAGTATTAAACTGTTTTGCTGGAGTTCCACTTTAAGTCAGCATGCCCCAGCAGTTTCAGCGTGTCATTTCTTTTTCCCTGCACTCCCTACCTATTGACGTTAATAACTGGCCCGCAAAGACTATACATTGACTGTATCTTTGTTCTTATCGGACAAAGGATTTCTTGTGCTGGAGATAAATGTTGATTTTGTTTTCTGAAAGCAACTGTAATCTACTGTCCCAGGCTGAGATAAATATCTGCTTTCAACAAGAATTTCAGCAAAAAAAAAGAAAAAGGAAAAAAATCAGTTTTACATTCATTTAGCGGCGGTATTAAGTAAGAGTGTAAGCTAAGGGAACCCCAGTTCACGTAGGGTCAGAACTCCAGTGTCCAGGACCAGGAGGCAATTTATCAGGAGGCCAGGCATGTCTAGTTTGCATCAGGGTATGAAAGCTGTAAATATCCCAAGGTCACGCTGGGTAATGTTACCGTTTTATATTCTGCATGGTTTTAGGTCATATTTTATAATAATAATAATAAGAAGAAGAATACTTTAATGGGAAATTATAGGAGTTTTGTGCATATTTTTTCTCTATTGTAGTTGGGACTAATAAATAAAAATGACATTTTTGTTAGGTAAACATAAAATTTTGCACATTATTAATTTGTAATTTCATAGCCTGCTCCTCTGTTTAAAAAATTATTTACAGAGCTCAATAGCTCAAGCTGAAATTTACAGTCGGGTGAAGGAGACAGAATAACAGACTCGTTCCACTCTCTTTCCCTTCAGAAGGATGCTATGATGCTTCAGTTGGAGAGAGACAAGAAGAGGGTTTGCCACACATATCATTTTGTTTATTATGAGCTATAACAGGGAGAGGTTTGTGGGTTCAAATTCTTGTATTAGCCCCATATAAGGTAATTAAACTGAAAATAAAAAGAGGGCAGCACAGTGGCCTGCTGGTCAGCACTTCTGCCTTGCAGTACTGGGTGGGGGTCCTTGGTTCAAATCCTGGTCAGGTCATTATCTGCAAGGCATTTGCGTGTTCTCTCTGAACTTGTGTGGGCTTCCTTCCACACTCAGAAGACATGCTGGTAGGTTAATTGGCACCGCATGCATATGAGATAAGGACTTTAGGCTCCTTAGGGGAGGGACTGATGTGACTGTATAACTATGTGAAGGACTGTGTAAATTGTTGGTGCTAAATAAATATTTGTAATAAAACAATCTTTGCAGCATCCCCTCTTCTTGTCTCTGCATGTGAATTAGGTGGATATTCGGGGGTCTTTTTGGCTGCAGGCACATAGGGTATATTATTTTATTTATAGCAAAAAAAGGTAAACTTTTATACTGTATATCAGACACACAGGGAGTGCATTGTTTTAAATGAGTCAGCTGACACATAAACTTGCATTGTGAGAAGCAGATGTAAAGCATAACATCCGTGCAGCACAAAGCAGTAAGCCAAGGCTGTATATGTAGAAACAAAAATGGCAGTTCCGTCATATATTTCAAATGTTAAATTAATCACTGGATTTATGTTTTTAAAACATAACCACATAATGTTACTATTCTTTACATCAAAGTAATCCTTTTTACATGTATAGCTAAAAAAAAAGGAAAGCATATTTGCATATGGAAAGTAAAGGGACAGATCTTTGTTATTAATCGTTCCAACAGTATTTCATTTTATCAGCTGGTACATTACAGAATTTTTAATCAAATATTGTTTTCCGGTAAGATACACGAATTATCACCAAGCACCAGTATACAGCCAAAGATCTGCATCTCTGCTGTTAGCACAGCCGCACACTGGAAAAAAACAGATAAATTTTTTCTTTTTTCAGACAGTGATAATGAAGTTAGAGAAATTGTACGAGCATAACAGAAGAGCGGACAAGATCTGTGAAGACAACATGGTCAGCTGACACACATGATCCTAGCACAGGATGTATACCCTGTTAGGCATATCTAGAGCAGAGGCTCCGTGTACTAAACAAGATCACACTTTACAATTATAAGCTCCAATTTATCTCAGTAAAGGGATGCTAGTCCCATATAGAGTGATGGAGGGAAACACTATCTATACCATGAAAGATTGACCTTTTGTCCTAAATTTCTTCTAATACAATATAGGGGTGGCACAGGGGCGAAGTGGTTAACACTTCTGTCTTGTGACTCTGGGGGTCCCTGGTTCAAATCTTGGCTGGTTCAGACAAGGAGTTTCCATGTTCTCCCTGTGCTAGGGATCATCTTTTTAATGGACTGTATTGATGCCAGAGACGACTTAATGATATCAAGTGGAGCTGAGTTATAGATGTCGTCCAGACTTCCTAGAATGCGTTGTTTTGTTTACAACACCAGTGCACACAGAAGTGACAGAGGGTACTAAAGGCCGAATCTGAAACTACCAGGATATTATTTCTGGAGTGGAGAAATAAGATAAACATGCGGTATAATGTGTCCATCTGATACATGAGCCAAAGGCGGGAATCTCCCTAGGTCAATCCATGGTCCAATGTTGTACTGCCAGTCTACACGTTAAAGAAGATCTACACCAAAAACTCATTAAACATATTTTTTTTTTGGGTGGGGTTAGTAAATAAGGTTACGTGGGGCATAATGTGTCCATCTGATACATGAGCCAAAGGCGGGAATCTCCCTAGGTCAATCCATGGTCCAATGTTGTACTGCCAGTCTACACGTTAAAGAAGATCTACACCAAAAACTCATTAAACATATTTTTTTTTTGGGTGGGGGTAGTAAATAAGGTTACGTGGGGCATAATGTATCCAACTGATACATGAGCCAAAGGTGGGAATCTTCCTAGGTCAATCTATAGACCAATGATGTACAGCAAGTCTACAAGTTAAAGAAGATCTACATAAAAACTCATTAAACATATTTTTTGGGGTGGGGGTAATACATTAGGTTACATGGGGTATAATGTGTCCATCTGATACATGAGTCAAAGGCAGGAATCTCCTTAGGTCTTTGCTATTATTTTATATCTCAAAGGCTCCAGTGATGGCATCTCCAAAATCCCTTGAATGCCTGTGAGAGCCATTCCAGTTTAATTGTTATAATTTTCACATCTGGTTGCCTGCTGCGGTCTTTGCAAGGTACGTCCACACTTCCTTTTGGGTCCTTTAAAGATACCTGTACTGTTAGAACACATTGGCCTCAATCCATCATCATTAAGGCACAGTAGTGAGTGCACCTGAAGCATGCTAAAGAGGCCTCTTAGTCAAGCTTATTGTATGCCATTGTAGTATTCCTCAAGTGCTATTTAGCAAACTCTTAGCAACAAGTCTGCATATCAAGAGTAAAAATAAGGAGAGCATGAGGATGTACATTATGCAAGTTAGTTGTCTTGATTCATGTAGGATGGGCGGGGCTTAGCTGAACATATGGAGGGGGTGTCCTGTTAAACACATGGAGGGGGTGGCCTGTTAAACACATGGAGGGGGGTGGCATGCTTCTAACAGTTTGTCATCTATCTCTCCAGGAATTACATAAGCGCACTGGAGTATAGAAATCATAACTTCAGCTCCTCGCACCAAATAAACAGGTATCTCTCCTCCACACTGGAGTGTTTATCAGTGCAGACTGCATACATACTGAATGTAAACAAAACCATGTTTACACTGGCATGGGCTTGCAAAGACAGCTCTCAAAGGACAAGGGGCAAAAACTTGCTAACAACTTATATTTGCAAAGATATGTAGGGTTCTTGGATACATAAAAATAAACTAAAGCAATTATATTATGGAAGATGCCACAACCCAAGGTGGGAAAGGACAGAAAAAACTCCAAGTAAAGTAAGAAGAACAGAGCTGGGATCTATGGCAAGGGAGCTTTTGTGAAGATTCTGGAGCAGTGTTTTTGCTGGGACCTGAAAGGTATGAAGCACAATTTACTAGCATGCTTTCTCCATGTGCTACATTGGGGCCTTTAAACTTATCATGTCCTAGTCAGCCACATTTTACCTATGTACACATTCATACAATATGCGTCAATCAGATCTGAATGCAGCAGTATTGCATGCTATGGGCCCATTCACACTGTCCCGTTTGGGTCTGTAGCATTTAGCTACATATACCTTGACTATAAAAATCTGCGTTCACAATCTGATTTGGATGTCGCGGCTACCTAGTGAATTCAGGGTCGTCATGTAAAGATCAACAACGTGTAGCCAACGGCGGCACTGTAGGTGCAGAATGACTGAAGGCCGAGGCCAATCTGCACCTGTCCCGCTGTGTAAATCACTTGACAGGGTAAGACATAAGCATATTCTTAACCTGGCTTGCTACAGCCCTAAACCATTATAAATACCCATACCCAATAATAGACCACGCCAAGTTGGATATAAAATGGCTGTAGTAGCCGTTTATTTAAATATATTAACTTTATAACAAACTGAATATAAAACATTCAACCATAACAGTTTAAATACAATGTATTCCTATCACTGTGAAGCTGAGGTCTGTGAAGACACCTTTGGTCTCCTACCGTAGAGCTCTGCATACGACTTAACCAACTGGCCCCTAGCCGCAACTCACCGACTCAGGGGCAACATCGTACATAAAACTCAGAGAGCTCCTACCCTCAGTCATTTTACCTCACTCCTGCGGGACCTGCAAGCTCCCGGGACTGCGTACCTCGGACGCACCCAAATGGAGTCATGACCAGCCCGACAAAAATCGCCGCAACAGACGACACCACCCAGCGCCACACTTAACGTGACCCCAACAACCAATGAGACAAGGGAGGGAGGGTGGGAACTGATCTCACCGTGTGGCAACCCCTGAACTGCTGGCTGACCCTCCGCCCCTTCTCAAACCACCAAGGAGACTCCTCCTGACCCACCTAATTGGCCAAACCAAGGTAAGAGACCACCCCTTGTACACCCCCCTTTTTCTAACCCTTTCTATCGTGATGCCCTGTCTGCCCTGTCATGTGTCCTTTCGCCTATTCTTTTCTGTCTTTTGCTCCAGGACCTTCTTATTCATAGGGGAGATGTAAACATTAGTGTGTAACCAGCGGCGGCGGGAGCACAGAATGTACACATCTCTGCTTACAGATGTAAGGCGGTATATGTCATTATGAGTTCAGATGTAGTACAGACAACTTTTTAAAAGCCATCATGGCAAATGTACCATTAGCAATAATTTCCATTCATTCCCATGAAGCTAAGGGTGGACTGTCCTCATTGACACTTCATTCTATGATAATTTTTTATTGATATCTGTAAAGACTGGAAAAGGTGCAGAATGATATTTACTGCAGTACTCAAGATGGCCACCAGGTGGCATTGATTGCTGGTGCCAGATTCTTAGCTGTCAGTACTATTGGAAGTTATGGAGACACAAAAACTTTCCATATTGTAGATTAAAGTGA
>NW_017306464.1:1212537-1247532 GCF_000935625.1 Nanorana parkeri | reverse complement strand
AAACCAACCCCCCCTCCCCCCACCCCATCCACCTCCAGTTATAAAAACAGTGCCAATATTCCGTTACCCTCTCCTAGCTCTAGCTCGGTCCCCGAATTCCTCCTTGGTGCAGAATGACTCTCTGTCATTCCGCCTATGTCCTGTGAGCCCAGCCAGTCATTTACACGCCCAATCACCAGGGGATGCAGGGTGGGCTCACAGTAGTCCAGGACCAAGAGGTAGTCACACGTCATTATGTGAGTGCCGCTCAGTCCTAGTAGAATGCTGCTGGAAGAAGGAGTAGAAGCTGCAATGATGTAATCGGACTGGCAAGAAGACTGGAGGAAAAGGGGTATGTATAGGGTTTAACAAAAAGAAATACAGGAGCTGATGGCATCAGGGAATGGGAGGTGGGGGGTAACATGGCTGGAGTTCCACTTTAATGGAAAGCTCCAAGAATTATATCTAGAAAAAAATTGGGAGGTACGTGTAATATGACAATTACTCTCACCTCTGTGAGAGTGCTTTTGGATGTAGAGTTCCCATGACGGGATTGCAGCAGTACTCTAGCTCTTTACTTCCAGTTCCTTTTTTTTATAGAATTAGTTGCTGCAAATGGTTGTCTATTGTCATGGCAATTTTACTCAATTCAATGGAATTTTAATTCCAATCAAAAACAAGGGCTTGACGCAGAGAGTGCAGGGGCTGGAAGCATTAAGCTACTTGGTGGGGTGAAACCAACATAGGGGTATAAAATGTCAAAATAGGGGAATAAAAATGGTCCATTGACTGGTGGCCTCCACCCAGAACTGTTTGGGTGGGTTCAATCTATAAAGTAGGACAAAATATGAAAGAACCTCTCCAGGCAAAATCATTTTGTGTTTGTTAAGGATATAGGGGGAAAATATTTAACTTATTGCTCTCTTGCTCTACTCATTGATATTTTCTTCCTCTCCTAGATAAACCTACCCACAAGTACAATACAGGCAGCAATAAAAAAAAAATGGGGGAGTGCATTTTAAAATGGACCTGAAGTCAAAAAGTGAATGTTTCCAATCCCTTCTCATAAGGAACCTCTAGAAATGTTAATTTTACCTAAGCAGTACCCTGAACACTCTACATTTTGTCTGGAATTCCGTAATTGTGACTAGTGCCTAGTCACTCCTGTGCCTCCACCTTCATAGCTGTATATCTGCAGTGTGAGATTTTGGCACTGCTGCTACTTTATAGAGTGATATTTGGTGGTGTCACTACTGTGTTGCTCACTGTTCTCCTTGCTGGAGAGGAAGCTGTATCTAAGAACCCACAGTGCAAGGATCTCCCTGCTTCATTGATTCTGTGGATCTGTGCTTCCTCCACCTGTCCTGCTGCGTCTTCATCATTACCAGTCATCAGGTTACCACTCATCAGGGGGAGCAGATCTGACATGAGTAAGCAAACCACTGCCTCTACCAAGATGGCCACTTGCACATAGAGACAGTATAGAACAATGCACGGTGAGTCAATAATGGGGAAAAGATCAGCTGCAGGGAGACTACACGCAATACTGGTGTCCATTGTCCTCTGTGAGCCTTTTTGAGATTCTAGATGGAGTTGACTCTACTAGTCAACTCCACTTTAAGTTTCGTTTCAAGTCCCTTCAACTTCAGGCCGTCAGCTAATGTAGCTTCATGGGTCAAGTCTTTATAGTGAGCTCACACGTCAACTTTAACTAATATCCCACGTTTATATTGTGAAGAACACTACAGAGTGCATAGATCTATGGACATCAGTCTCTAGCGCACTCATTTGCACAAACAAATCTTGAAGGAAGACAATTTACCAGTAGGCGAGGCAGACACACAGAAACCATGCAAACTCCGTGCAGATGTCCCCCCCCCCCTGTTCAGGGCCCCACCTGTGAGTCAGGAGAGCTCCACCCTGGGGAGTGTTGGAGTTGTGTGTGTGTGCAGGGATCCATCCTGTCAGCGTACGAGTACGGACACCCGCATGGACGTGCAGGGCGGGTGAACGTAGGGCAGTGTACGGCCCGATACAGCTGCGCACTATGGAGAAAGACAGGGGCTGCGTACTAATCACACGCAGCACCTGTCCTTCCCGGGAGCTGCCCGATACAGCTGCGCACTCAGCACGGAGCTGTACGTGCCGGCCGTTTCTTGTGTGAATGAGGCCTAAAGAGTATGGATTGAGGAGTCTTCACTGCTGACAATTTTCCAATCGGCTCCTTCGACAAAAGTCAATTGAAAAAAGATTACTTGTGTCGAGCCGGGTCACGGGTGCGGCCTGGTTTCCTGCTGAATCAGTTTATGGCCAAATCTAGCCAGTGTGCAACTTCAAAGTCAAAGCCAGGCTGGCATATGGAGTTTGTCTGCTCTGCAAGATAATTGGTAGAATGTGAACGTCAGTAGGCTGATAGTCAATATGGTGATGGTCAGAAACAGTCAAACAGGCAGGGGGTGGGGCAGTGGCACAGGGTCTGCAGATTGGCATGTGTATGCTATGCAAACATATAGCACAACAGTCCTAGGTGAACACATAAGTATGTGCATTCACCCGTTTTTTTAGATATAAGTCCGCACATATGCAATTGCACTTTTTATTTAGCTATTAGATCAGGTAGTCTCCCCCCCCCCCAAAGAGAACCTGTCTGATTCTAACATCAGCTCTCGCTTATTGATGAACCGCAGAAATTCGGACAGTGCAATTACTGATGCCTCTCAGACCGTCACCCAAGTGAGCAAGATCTGAGAGCCAGAGACAGTGGGCAATGCGTGGTGCCTGGTTTGTATTGTGCTGCCCACACAATAGGCCGCCACTGTTCCCCATCTGCCGGAGAAAGGCTGTTTGTACTGTCAGAGCGGAGAGCTGGAGATGCTGCGATTACATTCTATTAAAATTGCACAGATGATTCCCATTCCTGAGCATTAATACAGTCAGCGGTTTTTCTTTGCATGGCATTCTCTAAATACACATAATAAAGGAAGGAACAATGCACAAGGGAAAAAGCGCAACTGCTGAGCCCATTATATTGTTGTTCTAACAGAACTGCAATTCATTTTGTGCACGGAGGCATCGCTGACAGAGTGCAACAGCATACTTCTGGCAACCTGTCATGGAAAATGACAGTGTATTAGTGGTATTGCGGTCACTACTAAAATAGTAACAATGTATAAACACCGCGTAGTTACAATGCAGTTATGATTCCGAAGTTTCCAGGTAGTTCGTTTGAAAGAGTATTCCTCCCCAAATGTAAATGTCTACTTGTGTGATTTGGAGGGGGGGATTAAAGTGTAGCTAAACCCAAGAAATGTAATATATTGCAGGTTACCAATACTTAAATGCAGGGCTACATTCATTTTATTTTTTCCGGCTAGTTCACACCGCAACAGTGAGTTCCGTCCCGATTTGCAAACAGTGCATCCCGGCAGGCTCCCTGGGAGGGGGGCGTGGTGGTGCATTGAAGTCAATGGCGACTTGCATTGGGATTAAGTGCAACCATACACGTGGCACTTAAATGCCGTTCAGGTTCAGTGCAGTCAGAAAAAGTGCTGCATGCACTACTTTTTCTGACTGCACTGGACCGGAATGCAGGCATTAATGTGCAACGCGTTCGGGTGCAGGCGATCACACTGTGGCCGAGGGGCATGGCTGCTGTGCCATTGACTCCAATGCACTGTCATGCCCCCTCCCGCCCCTGAACGTAAGGAGCCAGGTGGGATGCAATCCAGTGCATTCAACAAGCATTTTCTGTCAATGCAGTGCATCAGGCATAGGAAAATTACACATGTTGCAAAGATGCATTTGTTGAAATGTCTTAAAGAGAATCTCCATTTTTGATAGCCCCCATCATCTTTTTGATAGCCCCCCCTCCACCTACAGATACCTTCACTTTGCTCCCCTGCCACTGCGTTACTCCATTGGAGCTGTGGGTAGTACCTGATGCTCCTGGGTGTAGGCTTGAGCATGTGACCGTCTCTCCTTCTTCCGAAGATGAAGTGCCCGGGCCTGAGTGGACAGCATCTGACATAGAGCTTGCACAGAGATTAGACCAGGGGCTCCAATTGAGTAACAAAGGGGTAGGGTACTGCTATCCTAAGGTGAGGTGGACAATTTTGCTGCCCTCTTTCCACCATAAAGAGAGTGGCCTGAAACCTGGAAACAGCACATACAGGACTCAAAACCCAGACTTTCCAGGTGAATCCGTGACAGGTGGCAACCCTAGCATGGTGAGTATATATATATATATATGCAAGGACACTGAGGGGGAGAGTTGTGGAGTGGAAAGATAAATTTGAGTGTCATCTGCATAGAGATGGTATTGGAAGCCATGTGAGGTTATTAGTTGACCAAGGGAGGAGGTGTAGATGGAGAAGAGGAGGGGTCCAAGGACAGAGCCTTGGGGGACCCCTACAGAAAGAGGAAGAGGAAGGGAGGAGTTAGAATTGTAGGTGACACATATATATATTTAAAGAACGTTGAGAAAGCACAAAAGAGCATCTTTATTTTCTGCTACAATGACTCAAAATGTGGGTGACAAACCAAGCGCTCATAAGCTTTACTCAGCACTCATGAAAGCAACAGAAGCCTTTTCCTTTGTCTGTCAAATGCCTCATTAAATGCCCGCCAAACTCAGAACTTTCTGCGAAAAATGCCACAAAGCACTATTTGCACATAATATTACCGCGAATCTCGGTAAAAATGCGCGACAAACGCGCATATTCAATACGCCTAGATGTGAACCCAGCCTAACAAACCAGCACAGGTGAAACAAGTAAAAAGATGAGGATTTCCGTGTGCAGTAGAAGCTATTAGTTTTGTGTTGGGTTTTGGGGGCGAGATCTGTGTGCATGAGTTCACAGATCTGCTGGGAGTAGCTCCACTGCAAGGGTTAATAAAAAAAAATCCATGGAGTTCTTCTTTAAGAAGAGTGGCCCATTCCTGTGAATTGTGTGTCAGCACCAGTGGCGGAACTAGGATGAGGATGAGGAACAAAGGGGTTCCCCTGATGACGTGCAGGCCACCTGGATCGCTACGGCATCTCAGGCTGCTGGCAGTCACTGGCGGCGGTGAGGAGGAGAATGCCGCTGTTCAGATCACTGACAACCTGTCAGAGAGCTTTGCAGCGGTGCGTTCCTCCTCACAGCAGCTGCTGAATCAGTGGAGGAGTAGGCTGGGCCCGGCATCGGCAGCGGAGGAGAAGGCAGGGCCCGGAGACTGAGGAGGAGGCGGGGTCTGACGGCGACCGAGGAGGAGGTGGGGCCCGGCGGTGGAGAAGGCTGACAGCAGATCGGGGCTGACAGGTAAGAAGTGTGCAGGGATGTGACCAGCCACATAGAGAGTCTATGGTGGGCTCTGCAGGGTCACTCTCAGGTGGGCTGTTTGTGATCTATGGTGGGTTCTGCAAGGGGCGTAAATAGAAATCACAGGGCCCCATACAACATTTTGCTATGGGGCCCTGTGATTTCTAGTTGTGCCCTGGTCAGCACAACAACGTGTAGTGGACAAGGGGGCCATGTGACAGGGTGACAACACAGGAGCACAATTGGGATTATCACCCCGTAACAGGTAGTGACCTAACGAGCACCCCCATGGCAGGATTACCAAGTATTATTTTAATGAAAGCTGCAGATTTATGAAGTCTGAAACCAATTTTGGAAATTACATTAACATGTTAAAGCTTTTATAAAAAATGTATTTAGTTTTAGATCTACTTTAAATACTTTAATCATTACAATACTTCACAAGTCATTCAAAAAAAGGGTTGCGCTTATCCATTTTCCAGCAATTACATTGATCATTTGGTTGCCTTCAACAAATATAGGGCTGGATTCCTTTCAACAGTCATCAGATCAGTTTATAGATAGCGATCAAGACACAACATAGCGCACATAACAGTAAATGGGCCGAAGCATTGCAGCTTGCAGACTCCCCGAGCACCAATCAAACGCCCGGGCCTGGAGGACTGTTTCTCCCTTAGACACAATAGATTCGTAATCTGTACAGAGGCACAGAACAACCATTGTTCTGGCTGACATATTTTGCATATGATGAATGGCTTCCAATATCCTACACTGCATACCCCTATCTGACACCGCGGCCCACTTATAATGATCTAGCGGCCGATTACTGAAATTAACCCACCAGAATCCCTCCGCCTGGGCTGTCATCACTTCTTTCCCAGATTTTGAAATGCACAGACTGAAATATATACTGATTCACAGCAATGAGTGCAAATAAAAAGTCATCTATCACAGATTGCATAATAAAACTGGAATTAAGCATTCTGGAAAGTACGGCGTATTTAAAGCAAACCTGTGATTTGTCCATGGTGGGCAAAGCAAAAGGTCCACTTTAATGCTGGCCTTCAGAGATACATATACGTACCTTCATTGTGCTCCCTCCCCACTCCATTCAGCAGCCATAAGTGTAGAAAAGTCCTGTGCAAGCTACGAGATGCTGGAGTCCGAGCTCACATAGGGCTATGGAAGAGATGAAAACTGATGGATTTTTTAACAGGCATGGAAGCATTTTTTTTTTAACTTCCAGTCAATGAACACTACAGGAGGAGGCGGAGACAAGACCAGTCACCCTGCAGAAGCAGAGAGAGCAGCAGTGACTGACCAGTCTTTATTACAGGAGGAAGCAGAGACAAGACCAGTCAACCTGCACAAGCAGAGAGAGCAACAGTGACCGGTCTTTATTGCAGGAGGGCGGAGACAAGACCGGTCACCCTGCACAAGCAGAGGGAGCAGCAGTGACCGGTCTTTATTACAGGAGGGGGCGGAGACAAGGCCAGTCACCCTGCAGCAGCAGAGAGAGCAGCAGTGACCGGTCTTTATTACAGGAGGGGGCGGAGACAAGACCAGTCACCCTGCAGCAGCAGAGAGAACAGCAGTGACCAGTCTTTATTATAGGAGGGGCGGAGACAAGACCAGTCATCCGCACAAGCAGAGATAGCAGCAGTGACCTGTCTTTATTGCAGGAGGGGGCTGAGACAAGATCAGTCACCCTGCAGAAGGTGAGAGAGCAGCAGTGACCAGTCTTTATTACAGGAAACTCCAATGTTAACCTCCAGTGGATTACAGCACAGATCTGGGAGAAATAAACAAAGCTCACCAAGATTCAAGTAATTGCTTATCCAGGAGTTCAGATTTAAAGTTTGGTAAAATAAAAATTAATAATACATATAATAATAATGTACAGTATATAATAATATATATAATAATTATATTAGTAAAGGACTTGCTCAGATAACTTTCACTGTCACTGTGATCAGCTCTGTAATATTGTCTAGCTCTGATCCCAACTAATAGAAAGGAAAAAGGGCAGAGCCAATAAAAGCACTTTATAGCCGTCTATCCATGAAGGAATTTCTCACGTGTGCTGATATGAACTGAGGGCAAACACAGTTTAGAGATGAAGGATTTTTTCCTTTCTGTCGTCTTCCATCAGCGTTATCACAAGACGTATTCATCAGTTAGTGATTATCCAATTGCCTGTCCATAAGTTATCATTTTCCGAAGCCCAACCCAATTAACTGAAAGCAGAAGTCCAGTCACCGAGATTTTTATCAGTTCTTATGTGCAAAGAAAAGAGTGACCTCTGTTTAGATGTACTAAATGTGCAGCTCACTGCTCTATACTTTAAAATCCGTACTTTTCTTTATGCTGGATAGTAAAGCTCACTGTACCTTCAGCCTGCTCCGGACAGTTATCCGCCACCCCTTCCCTTGGCCATTCACCAAACACCATTTATTGTGACTGGTTCACAGAATACACAGCTCCAGATACAGTATAAGAGTTGTGGGGCTCATAGAAGGAAGTGCTAGTATTGTCTATCCGCCCAGATCTCCCCTTGGCCATTCATAGAACGCTGTGCATTCAGTAAACCATTTACAGAACGCACGGCTCCAGATACAGTATAAGAGTTGTGGGGCTCATAGAAGGAAGTGCTAGTATTGATTATCCGCCCAGATCTCCCCTTGGCCATTCATAAAACACTGTGTATTCAGTAAACCATTCACAGAATACACAGCTTCAGATACAGCGTAAGAGTTGTGGGTCTCATACAAAGGAGTGCTAGTATTGATTATCTGCCCAGATCTCCCCTTGGCCATTCATGGAACACTGTGTAGTCAGTAAACCATTCACAGAACGCTGTGCATTCAGTGAACCATTCACAGAATGCCGGGCAATCAGTGAACAATTCACAGAAGGCTGTGATATTAGTGAACCATTTATAGAATACACTGTGCCCTGTGAATGGTCATGGGGAGAAGGGAGCAGATATACAAAAGTAGGGCTTCCTAGTGTTCGGCAATTGGGGGTGAATTGCTATAGAATGCCTGCAGCTGCAGAGGTCAGTTAGGGTTTCTTTTTTTTTTTTTTAAAGTGCACTTATTCTTTTTGCCTCCAACCCATGACCTAAATGTTCCCAGCCTCCCACATAGATGTGTACTTACTAAGATCTGATGGGCACAGATTTTTTACATACAGCACCGCAATGCTCCCTCTGCTGGATGCCCCTGCACATTACAGCCCCATAAATCCAAGAACAGCAGTCCTTGGATTTCGGTAAGTATAGATCTGCTGAGGATGAGGGTGCGATTATTTAGGCTAGGGGAGGAGGCAAAAAGAATAAAGGAACTTTGTCTAAAAGTGCATTAATCCTTTAAAGCTCAGTTCCTGCTTCTTAAGAATATGTAAACATGTGCATGCCCATAGCCTGGTCATGGGCTTACTTTAATTTGGCCTAAACATATCTCCTGCATGTTGCAGAGGCGTTCATTATGTAAGGCTCGACTTCAGAGTCAAGATAAGTCATGGCACACTTACCTCCCCTCATTCCTAGAATGACAATAGTCTGTTTCTGCTATCTGTAGGAAAATCTGCTCTTGCATTTCTCTAGTGTCAATTTCAATAGCCATCACATAGAACCGCAAAAGCGAAAAGTTTTAAAAATCGTCAAATTTTGCTAGGGTGGGAAGGGGAAGAACGAGTTAAGAGGGATTAAATAGAAAAGATTTTTTGCTTATTTTTACACTTCAGTTTTGCTGTAACAGACAATTTATTCAGATCAAAGTACAAGTCTTTGGTCTGCGCATAAACATTCAAAATACATTGTAACAAATGGGCTACATACACTCAGAGTGGGACTTGGCTGGTAAGCTGACAGCCGGGTGCTGCAATTACAAGAGGGTGAAAGGGTCCACATTGCTATGCCGAGTGCTCAAACCTCACTCACTACAGAGCAATGGAAGAACTACACTCACTGGCCACTTTATTAGGTACACCTGTTCAATTGCTTGATAACACAAATTGCTAATGAGCCAATCACATGGCAGCAACTCAATGCATTTAGGCATCTAGACGTGGTGAAGACGACTCGCGGAAATTCAAACCGAGCATCAGAATGGGGGAGAAAGGGGATTTAAGTGACTTTCAACGTGCCATGGTTGTTGGTGCCAGGCGGGCTGGTCTGAGTATTTCAAAAACTGCTGATCTACTGGGATTTTCACGCACAACCATCTCTCGGGTTTACAGAGAATGGTCCGAAAAAGAGAAAATATCCAGTGAGCGGCAGTTGTGTGGACGAAAATGCCTTGTTGACGTCAGAGGAGAATGGGCAGACTGGTTTGAAATGATAGAAAGGCAACAATAACTTGTTATATCCGAGGTATGCAGAATACCATCTCTCAACGCACAACACGTCAAACCTTGAATCAGATGGGCTACAGCAACAGAAGACCACACCAAGTGCCACTCCTGTCAGGGAAGAACAGGAAACGGAGGCTACAATTTGCACAGGCTCACCAAAATTGGACAATAGAAGATTGGAAAAACTTTGCCTGGTCTGATGAGTCACAATTTCAACTGCGGCATTCAGATGGTAGGATCAGAATTTGGCATAAACAACATGAAAGCATGGATCCATCCTGTCTTGTATCAATGGTTCAGGCTGGTGGTGGTGTAATGGTGTGAGGGATATTTTCTTGGCACACTTTGGGCCCATGATGCTATCATGTCACTATGGACCAAAATCTCTGAGGAATGTTCCCAGCACCTTGTTGAATAAGACAGCTCTGAAGGCAAAAGGGGGTCCAACCCGGTACTAGCAAGTTGTACCTAATAAAGTGTCCGGTGAGTGTAGGTAGTGGTTATAACAATTGAACTTTCTGGTGTGGCCCTTTAAAAAAGAACTTGTACTGAGAGAAATAAGGAGGCTGATGTCTCTGGATCACCATGATAGGAGAAGAAACCCCCATATTCTTCACTACAGAATTTTTATTAGATTACCTTTATAAAGTTCAGCACAAATATTTGCTTTTGATGCATCTACTTTATATAACAGACAAGGTTCCTATAGTAGCAGGAAAGGATGCGGACGTACGTCAGGTAATCATTTATCTATGATATGATGATGTATTCCATGCATAGTGGAATGATATAGATACTATTGTTCCATACAGTGAATTGCCATCATGTGATATTCTTTATGGTGTGTATAAATGCTCTGAACTGATAACAGAATAACTGCGGGGGTGATGTCATATAGTGAAGGGACAAGGGTTAATATCATTCATATTCTGCCCCACTTTTCTCAGCTGTGAAGCTGTACAAATGCAGTGTGTTATAATACTCTGCTTGACTGTAATACCGTATATATTACTGCAGACTGCTTTAAAGTGGATATAACTCTAATGTTTGCTAAAGCACTGTGTACTATAATCATTTGCAATTATTTTTAATAAAATACTTTTTTCTTTGCAATTATTTTTAATAAAACACTTTCTCCATCCTGTGTTATATCTCAGTGCTGCTGATGTCCTGCAGCATATTTGCAGCCACTTTCTATCTACATGCATTTCAGCAATGGCTGCATTGCATAGCTCAGAGTCAGTTTGCTGTTGGTGACAGCAGTGGACTATGCCTGTGACATGTGTGTTGAAATAGCCACTTACAACACGGGGATCATGATTGGAAGACAGGGACACAGGGTTGTCACCCTATAACAGGAAGCACGGACCTTCTTCGCAAGCCTGGCTCTTAGTAAACGGAGTGGGTGGGGAGTAGTGTTGCCACCGGTCCAGGATTCACCCGGACAGTCTGGGTTTTGAATGCTGTGTCCAGGTTTCATGGCAGGAGAAACCCGAACGTAAGATGTCAGGCAGACAGGGGCAACCAACATTATGATAGGGACTACCGACCCCACTGAAAATTGTCTTAACTGTGATATTTACATATAAATGGGTGGCGCTATTTACATATGAAAAAGGCACCACTCTTTCTCCCAAAAAAGTGTATACGTGTCGCTTGAGTGTTCGGGTTTCGCTTGAAGAAAAGTTGGAAACCCTAGTGGGGAGATGTGTATGTGGCCAGGACATCGGCCAGAGTGTTCCAGGTTGGTAAGAGCTGGCCAGGGGAGGTGTGTATGGCCCTTACACATCTCCCCACCCAGCTGTTAGCAACCTGGGATGCTCTGACCGGCGTCCCGCCCAGCTCTTGGCAACCAGTGACATCACTGGTTGCCAGGAGCTTGGTGGGACGCCGTTCAGAATGTCCCTGGTTGCTAAGAACATGGCAGGGAGATGTGTATGGGAGAGGGGAGTGACGAGACAAAAAGTCAGCTGTCTTCATGGTGCGCAGGGCATGTGCCATATGTGCCATACCTTGGATACACCACTGCAGTCATGTATCCGTCCATATCAGATTACCTCTGATCCGCCACAATAAGGTCTGCCAAAAAGGAAATCTGTTCCATTTGTTTTTGCGGACCTGGCCGAAGTCAGGTATAATCGGATGTAAACAGACACATGTCCATTTAGATATAGCTGCCCATAGACTAACGTTGGGCTTCCCATCAGATCCACGGGAAAAACTGATGGGTGGACCTGATCGGAAAGCCCATGTGAAAGGGGCCTCATGGAGTAAGTATCCCTGGAGTCCAGCTTTCATAGTATTTATAATAGTCTCCTATAACCCTATTTGAGGTCCAGCTTTCTTCTAAGAAAACAGGAGCTGGAATTTTTTTTATACAACAGCCATTGAAAGCAGCGAACACCCTCTGCCTTTCTCTGAAGACCCATTTCCTCTTTCTGCGTACTGTTCCTAAGCAGGACCATGTGATCGGTTCTAAATAAAGGATATTTTCCACTGCTCCACAACTGGAACAACTGTAAACATTAACTTAAAGTGCCTCGCAGAGCCGCGATGGGGGTAAATCCCTTAAATGGCAGCACGCAGACAAGGCGGCCTATTGAGCGGAGCGTGAAAGACTGTCCCGGAAGGCCAATGTAATCAGCGCTCATTGGAATCACGCTACAAAATAAATGAGCAAATTAGATCTCCGGCAGCCTTGTTTTAGTACGAAAGACATCTTTACAAGAGCTGCAACGTGTACTGCGAACCTGATGGAAGCCTTTCCGTCTGCTGAGGCGTTTTCTTTGTGACCTCTTGTGACTTCTCACCTTGAAGCGACTCAGACAGCTACAAAAATTCCATGTATAAGGCCTCTTCAAACGGCCGAATGCGTCCTTGCAGCGTGCATGCCTGTAAACGGGCCGATCCCAGGAGGGACAGGTGCTGCGTGTAATTGCATGCAGCAGCCTGTTCTTCCCTATGGGAGGACGCTGTTGTACGATGTCATACGCACACCCGAACTTGCACATCCGTGCGGGGGTTGGTGTCCGCACTTGGACATTATATAGTAGGGATGTCCTGATACAATTTTTTCAAGACCAAGTACTTTCCCCCAGGTGCTCGCCGATACCTTTTTCTTAAAGGGACATGTGGCATTTTTTCGAAAACAATGCAGACTAATGATGATTTTAGGGCAGATTCTTTATAATTATGAAGAACTGTAACTAAATCCATACAGCGATGGAGAATGGCAACCAGCAATATAGGACTACAAATCTCAGCCATCCATGATTATACAGCGATGGAGAATGGCAACCAGCAATAGAGGACTACAAATCTCAGCAATTATTATTATTATCATACAGGAGTTGTTTAGCGCCAACAGTTTGCGCAGCACTTTACAATATAAGGAAGACATTACAATTACTATACAATTCAAGACAAGATGGTAAGGAGGGCAATCCATGATTATACAGCAATGGAAAATGGCAACTGGCTATATGGGACTACAAATCTCAGCAATCCATGGTTATTCAGCAATGGAGAATGGCAACCAGCTATAGAGGACTACAAATCTCAGCAATCCATGGTTATTCAACAATGGAGAATGGCAACTGGCTATAGAGGACTACAGATCCCAGCAATCCATGATTACACAGCAATTATACAGGGCTGTGTGCGGTTTCACCAGGGCTGCGTTTAGGTCTGACCAGGGCTGTGTTTGGGTCTCACCAGGGCTGCATGCAGATGTCACCAGAGCTCCAGAGTTAGCACTTAAAGTAAAACTGAAACCAATTTTTTTTTTTCATTTTGGATAGAGTAAGGGAGGATTATAACCCGTCAGCTTTTTGTTTGTCATATGTGTCCCATTGGAGAGATTTCCCTTCACTTCCTGTCCAATTGCCACGCCCACAACAGGAAGCGAGAGGAATTCCCCCCAAAGTGAGGGAAATCCCTGGTGGTTAGCAGAGTCACCAGAACTAGTGTACCCATTGGAAGACATCCTATCTGTTCCTGTTCTGATGACAACCCAAAATTTGAGATTTTCTTTCACTTTTGGTAATAACGGTCACCAGGAGAAACATGGAGGGTGAATAAAAACCTGACAGGTGTTCGAATTCCCCTTCACTCTATCCAAAAATAGCTTCAGCTATACTTTAAGCTAATCCCGCAAAAATCCAAAAGTAAAGAATTCATAGTGACCACAATTCACTGCTGCCGACCACATGTGTCAAGCTCAGCATTTCTGTCCAGATTAACGACGGCAATATAAGAAAAGAATTCTTGACATCCCGTTAGTCAGACTTTTATTTCTAATCTTGGTTTATCTCGGATTGGTCAGTCGACAACAAACAGCAGCACATGAAAAGAGAGAAAAGAAAAGCAGAAACAGATGGATGACTAGTTTTGCAATATTGGCCTTGCAGACACATCTGGATTAAAAGTCAGCAAAACATCCCGGCAGAGAGCCCACACCCCCTCTTCCCTCCGCCACAATCAGTGTCACTCGTGTGGAGACCCGCGCAGAAGGCTTCAAAAAAATTGGAAACGCTGCAGACCTATTAATAGGCAGCGATCTGGTTGAGCGCGTTGGAAATCTGCAGTGAAAAAGCTGAGATATTAATCATTCTTTTTCTAGGAAGATTTTTTTTTTATCTGCGGTCTGCAACTTGCGCTCGAGGAGAGGAAGAAAGAAGTGCTCTGAACAGAATTAGTAACAGTGAAGATGTTCTACATTCTGTTGGTTCTTGCAGTCTCAATGAGCATGGGTGGGGGGAGAGGCTGCTGCTTCCTTACAAGTTAATGTTACAAGAGCGAAGGTGGGCCGCGAGGTTTATACATAGAGGATGCTGAGGGTAAAGCTGGTCACACACAGCATGGCTTCTTAATATAGTGTGGTTGGTTTAAAGCAGGGCTCTGGGTAAACTGCTAAATACTCAGCTAATATACAATTAGCTCATGTACATGGGCAGTTGAACCTGTACAACATAAATTCTGGCATATTTCCCCCACCAGGGAGTAACAGATGCTACATACAATGTCCCATAGGGCAGGTATATGCCGGTACTTGCATACAGCTGCATATGCATATCGATGCACCTGTCTGGACACAGTCAACCTGCTTCTAAGGATGTGCATGAGTGCACATACGCGGCTTTATGCAAGTACTGGCGTATGCCTGCATAAGGCCGTTGACTTCTATGAGAGGCTGCATACAGCGCCTCTGGCGGCAGAAATATCCCGGAATTTATGTTGTACAGATTCAGCCACCTGTGTGCATGAGCCATACGTGAATGCATTTACCTGCCAAACATCTACAATTCTGTACAGTCTTGTAAGTCTCCCTCTTCCGTGTTACATACATGCGGGTGCCACTGCTATATACAGCAAATGGCTTTACAACTTCCTGCGTCACCAGTCTGACTATTGGATTATGAATGAGCATTACCCCCTGTGCTCTCCCCACTTTGTAAGTCTGGCCTATCACAACTAGTGATGAGGCTAGGCTTGGTGTTAACCCAACCAAGCCTCAAAACTCTGACCATAACCCCCTCTTCCCTACTCAATCAGTTGCAGGGAGGTGCATTCCCCACACGCAGGTAATGTCCCAAAGGGCGGGAAAGCCGTAACTGCTAACAGTGATTGGGTGAGCGGAGGGGGTGGCAGTCAGAGTTTTGAGTGGGCGAACTGGGTTGGCACCAAGCCCAGCCACATCTCTAATCATAACCCAACCCCTCCATAGCCTGAAACATACATCAAATACATTGGATTCCTAAAGTAGAACACAGACTATGTGTATTTAAACATTCACATATTGTTAACAAGCTTTAACCTAACTAGCTGCAGGTACTGCGGAGCACTTCATCCTTAAAGTTCACAAGAAAATCAGTCAAGCCATACAGGGCTGTTCTCAGCATCTGCTCTCCCCTCCCCGTTCACCTGCTTTGTATTTATATATCAGAGGCAATGAGGCTGGAAGGCTGCTGAGCCACTGCTGGGGAGGAGAGCAGAGTGAGCTGAGTTACTCAAAGTCAAAGTACTTTCTGCTATAGTCTTCATCTGAGGATGAATTGATCCACAGTGCCTGCAGCTACAGAGGCCATTGAGGACTTGATTTTAAGAATATTGACCAGTTTTTAAGAAGCCATAAATAATTGAATATCTATAGAGTAGGAATGGGCTAGCTTTTTTATGTCTGTGTCAACACTGGGAACAATGACCTCCTCTATTTTTCCTAGCTGCCATTTTTACTGAGAGGAAAAGTGATAAGAACATCCAACATTTCCACTAGACACCAGAACAGGGACAGTCGGGGAACTCTTTTATCTGGAATTGCCTTACTTTGAACACATTTCTCCCACTCACTGTTGCAGGGGGATAAAAAAATGACAGGGGCTTAACCCATTCTGTATTCTATCCAAAACAAACAAAAAAAGGTTTAAGCTTTACATATACTTTAGGATGACTGCGGTGCAATGCCGGCTTCTTTCCGGCTGCTAGACCAGTCCCGGCAGCCTATTATCCCCTTCATTGTTCATTGCGGCGGTCTAAGGAGTGCTGAGATCATCAAGCACAATGCAGGCCCCATAGCCCTGCATTGTGTGAGGATGCCAAGGGACAGTCCATAGCTGCAGCGTAGGGGTAAAGGAGGAGAGTGCGGAGTACTGGGCGAGCATGGATCAGGTTAGTAAACCAGATTTTGCTTGTCCCCTAGGAATTAACAGGAACTTAAAGGAGAACTCTTGGCACAAATTTTATTAACTCTTGCAGTGGAGCTACCCCCGCACTGCAAGGGTTAACTGCTTGTTTTTAAGCAGGGTAAGAAAAAAATTATACTCAACTGATCCTTAAAGCCGGTCATCTCTTAGACCGGTTCCTGGAGCGTCTCTCCCCCTCCACTGCAGTGATCTGAGGTCCCTGAGTCATCACGTTTTATACACTCTGGGACGCTGAGGGACATACCATCTGCTGCAGTGGAGGGGAAGACCGGCTGGAGAGAGCGCTGCTGACTGAGGAGTGTGTGAGTATAACTCTTTTTGTTTTACCCTAGGCAAAAATGAGCAGTTAACCCTAGCAGTGCAGGGGTAGCCCCAGTGAAAGGGTTAATAAAATGTGTCCCCGGAGATCTGTAACCCTTGCTGAGCAAGCACCATTGTGAGGGAAAACTTTTAATTTGGGTTTTAAAGCAATACCTGGTAATCCTGACATGAAAGCCCTTCCTATTATAGGGTGACAACACTTTCTCGCTGCCTCTTAATTGTGCTCCTGCATTTTCAACCTGTCACACGTATTTTCTATGGAGACTACAAGTGGCCGTTTCAACACACGGTGCGCAGGCATGGCCTGTTGTGGTCACCATCAGGAAACCCACCCTGAGAAATGCCATGCAACTATCGCTGGAGTGCATGTAGACAGGAAGCGGCTGCAAAGTGGGAACAGGGGATGCCAATTGTTTAGATCTATTTTAATAGCGCAGCGTAGAAAGTGAAAGGAAAAACTTTATATGAATAGGTTTCTTCCAGCAACACAGACAGTTTTACTTCCATGTTAATCCCTCCTCTGTGTAATGACTACAACGTGGCTAGAGGAAACACTAACCAGAACACTGACACAGCAGGGAAACCAGTGGTTGCAATGCAGCAGCTGCTGACACCGGCACCAAAGCCCTTAACATGAAATAAACCTACCCAGTGGTGAGCTGTCAGCATCTTATATGGTGGAGAAAACGATAAGAAACCTTCAACAACCCTCTGCCTTTCATCATACTACAGCACTGGGAAGAGCCACCTTCAATGCACTCCCGATAAGGGGTACAGTATCAGCACAATCTGAATGAGGAATGGCTATAGATCATTTGCTTCTAGTATACAAGCACCCCATATCAATCATATATATCAGAAACCTGCACAAATAAAACTGAGCACGTGATGAAAAAAAAATGCAATCACTTGCATTGAAAACCGCATATCCAAATGATCAGTAGATGCAGAGATATAGACAGCTAAAGTTACGTGCAAAGCTTGACTTTTCCTGCAAAATTTGAGCTTTTTCAATACGTCGAAACTGCTTCCTCCTCTTTCATTTATAAGGGAATGCAAAAGCAGGACCAATGCATGCGCTCTTTTTTTTTATGCACAGCAACGCAATGCATGCCATTGCATATGTCGGTGGCAGCGAAAAGGGTTAAAGGATAAGTGCACTTTAAAACGAAGTGCACTTGTCCCTTACACCCCTGTACCCTGACCTAAACTATACCAGTCTCCTCCTTCACATATGTCTATGGGACTGTAATGCGCAAGTGTGGCCAGGATGTAAACAAACACCAGAGACCGCATTCGTTGGATTGAGGTTTCTATAAATTAGAGGGCTGCGGCCTCCGGTGTTTGTTTACATCCTGGCTGTGCCTGGTCATTACAGCCTCATAGACTTCTATGGGGCCATCTCTCTTCATCTCTGGCCACGTCCATTGGATTGAGGCTTCCTTCGATCCAAGGGTCGTGGCCTCCGGTGATTGTATACATCCTGGCTGCGCAAGGGCATTACAGCCCCATAGACTTCTATATGGCCCTCTCCCATCGTCTCTGTCCGCTTTCATTGGATTGAGGCTTCCATCAATCCTAAGGCTGTGGCCTACAGTGCCTGTTAATATCCTTGCTGAGCCTGAGCATTACAGCCCCATAGACTTCTATGAGACCATCTCCCTTTGTCTCTGGCCACGTCCATTGGATTGAGGCTTCCTTCGATCCAAGGGTCAAGGCCTCCCGTGATTGTATACATCCTGGCTGCACCTGGGTATTACAGTCCCATAGACTTCTATGGGGCCATCTCCCATCATCTCTAGCCACGTCCGTTGGATTGAGGCTTCCATCAATCTGAGGGCCGCGACCGCCAGTAATTGTATACATCATGGCTGCGCCTGGGCATTACAGTCCCTTATACTTCTATTGGGCCATCTCCCTTCATCTCTGGCCTCAGAACTTAGCCCCTTAGGACAGGACAGCGAAACTTACAAATACCTAGAAAATACCTAGCAGGCCTAGAAAAAATGGAGGTGTTTTCCATAGATACCAAGTCCCTTAAAGGATAAGTGCAGTTTAAAACAAAGTACGCTTATCCTTTAGGCTGGGTTCACACCTGGGCGTTTTACAGCGCGTTCCTACGCGCTGTAAAACGCTCAACATGTGAAAACCAATAATTGCCTATGGGCCATGGTTCCCACCTGGGCGTTTTACAGCGCGTAGGAACGCGCTGTAAAACGCCCTACGCCCAAAGAAGTACAGGAGCTTCTTTGGGGCGTATTTGCCGCGCATAGCCATTAGGATACAGCCGGATAGCCCTCAGAAACGCGCGTTTGTTGCGCGTTTCTTTTACCCCAAATCGCGGTAAAAACGCGCGGCAAACGCGCATATTCCGTATGCCCAGGTGTGAACCCAGCCTTAAGGAACCTAGTTGCTATGGAAAAACATTTTTTCTAGGCCTGGACTAGGCCTACTTTTCAATTTATAATATATGGCACGTTAGAAGTGTATGGCCTATAGTGGCGTTCATGGGCGCAAGGAAAAACGGTGCGAGCTGTCAAGCTGTGCCGGTTTGTTAGTTTAAGAAAGTTGGTCTGCAGGTTTTCCTGACTGAGCTGGGATGTTGACTATTATGTAATCTACTGCTGACAATAAGATTTGCTTTGCCGCATCAACATATCCACTCCCTTCACTTCCACTATAGAGCTGGAAAAAGACGTGTGCTCCCAATCTGGGCAATAACATAGAACATGCGATAAGCTTTTAACTATAATGATTTGTTAAAGCGGAACTCCAGGCAAATCGCTAAATACACAGAATAAATATATATGAGCAACCTCTTTTAACTGCCAAGGGCTTTGTATTTCCGTATATACAGTCCTTAGATGTACTCAACTCTGCCACATAGTACACCCCGATCTGCCAGGCAGGAGACCTGATTTTTCTCCGTTGCAGTTTAGTAACACTTACAGGTCTTGCCCCTCCCGAAACCTGTAAATGGACATAAAAGTAGAAGAAGCAGATTGACAAGCTCATTTCTCTGCCACTCTGCTCTCTCCTATTAGAATCCTTCTTGCACTGCAGCACAAATGACTGGCTTCTTGTGCTGCTTCCCCCTCTCTCAATCTGAGTTCTGCTGTATAGGGACTGCGTGTGTCAAATTCAGATCTTTGGATGATAAATCATTACATCTCTCGTCATCTGAGCCCAATAAAAGATAAAATTGAGAAACAAATATTATATATATGCCACATTTCTGGAAATTCCAACAGGTAAAGAGCTTGGGCACTTCCTGATAGTTCTGAAGCTCGCCTACCGCTTTCTACCTCCTGCACATTCCAATTGACTAGTCAGCACTGGAAATGACGGGATAGACTTATTAGTTAGTACTATGGGGAAGGGTTACAACTTCTGCTAATGTTTTTATTGCTATCCGTGCCTTCCTGTCCCAGTGCCAGCCGCACCTCCAATTTCATCTATGGGTGTCACAGGGACAGGAAGTGAGGGAAGGAGAAATATCGACACTGGCACCAGGGCCGGATTTCCCATAAGGCCAACCGAGGCCTGGCCTCGGGGCAGCAGGTGTGTGGAATTCCAATCTCCAGACGCTCAGGAGTCTGCAGTTCCGGGCGCCAGGCAGGGAGTTGTTTTCTACATTTAGCCCTGCTTTGGGCAAGCAGGGCCAAATGTACAGCGGGGAAGCCGCCGCTTGTTTTGTACAAGTGATCTTGGGGATGTTGCCGAGATCATTTGCATGCAGCCTGCATACAGGGGGGCGCATTCTGGCAGCAGAGAAAGTAAATACGTCCCTGACCGGCACTCCAGATGCAGTACAAAAGCGTCTATTTATTGACAGAAATGCAGCATAAATCACACTCAGTGCAACATTTCGGGGTCTCGCAGGATCCCCTTCTTCAGGCATCACATGTTCTGCCAGAAGAAGGGGATCCTGTGAGACCCAGAAACGTTGTACTGAGTGTGATTTATACTGCACTTTCCTCAATAGATAGACGCATTTGTACTGCATCTGGAGTGCCGCTGTCCATATTTCTCTTTGTGCATGATAACGGCTGCCATCTGTTGGTCACCGCTGCACCCACTTAATCTATATGGAAAAAGCGGTCAGGAGTGATGGGTTCATGGACTGTTACAGAAAGTGAGGGTAATCCCCCCTAATGAGGTCACAGGAAGCAATAAAAACCAGATAGAAATGTTAACTCTATCCAAACCTGAGAAGAAAAACAATGTAGCTGTGTCGGGCTTTAAGTTTAACGCTGTAATATTAAATCGAATTATGTGTTGGCTGAAAATACATTATACTGTCTCTTTAAGGCCTCATTCACACTGCTAAGAGCTGGCCCGTACAGTTCCATGCTGCGTGCACGGCCTATTGGGCGGCTCCCAGGAAGGACAGGTGCTGTGTGTGATTGTACAGCATGTTCTTCTCTATGGGGGTATGCCGCTGTACGCTCAGCCGAACTGAGCGTTTGGGTGTCCGTGCTCCGGCGCCGACAGGATCCATCCTGTCTGCGTATGAGTACGGATACCCGCACCTGCACGGATGTGCAGCTTGGGTGAGCGTACGGCCGCGTACTCCCATAGAGAAGAACAGGCTGCTGTGTACAATCACACCTGTCCTTCCCGGGAGCGGCCCGATTCGGCCGTGCACGCCGCACGGATCTGTATGTGCCGGCTCTTAGCAGTGTGAATGAGGCCTAAGAGTGAGAGTGAGGCCTAAGAGTGAGAGTTCTGGAACCTGCCACCTCCAAAATCAAATCAGCAATGGCAGCTCCATGATGGGATCTTTTAAGACTTTTTGCCTTTTCCATGAAGCTCATGGTGAGCCCCTGTGAGAGCTGAGTCTGTAGTCTTAACTATTCCATCAATGAAGCATGCAAATGTGGCCTTACATTTCTTTAGAAACAATTTGCAGTAGTGGTGTTACAGCATAAACTGTTCTGCTTATCACGCATGTGGCCAGATAGATCTCCCATAGATATGTATTTAACATGCACATATGTAACAATTCCAGGTATTTATTACCTCTCACAGAGACCACAGTACTCTCCTGTCATTGCTTTTATCTGCTTTAGTTTCCAGAAGGAAAGCACCATCTTTGTTTAGGCATCATCCAGATTCAGCCTCTGCTTCCTGGACTGAGATGACCAGCTCAGAGACAACACAATTTTTGTAAATCATGGTCCCTGTGCACAAATGTCTGAGGCCCCATTCACACCGACACTGTTGCATTGCGTTACAATCCCATTTTTTAACGCAAGGGCAATGAAAAATGAATTGGTGTGAATGGGAGAGTTCACACCAGTGCGTTGCGTTGTGATGCTGTCCATTGCACTGAAAAAAAGAAAAGCATGCTCTACTTTCGTTCAGGGCAATGCAACGTAACACTGCAAAAACGCATGTTAACACAAGGTAATGCTGCAAAAATGCAAGCTTTAGTGAAGTACGTCCATTCTGGACATGTTCCTTTGCCCATAAAAAAAAGGAAACAAAAAAGCCTAAAAGTTGCAATGGATCAGATCGCACAGAAATCAAAAGGTACAATCGCAAGTCAACAGACCCTCCGTTGCGTTGCAATTACCTTGTGATTTTGGTGTGAATGGGGCCTGACACAGATCAGCCCCTCCTGCAGCCTCTCGCCTTGTGATTTGCTACAAAGTTACAATGTGCAGTCTGATTCTGGGGGCGAGGAGACTCAGAATATGCTTCCTCCTGTCTGCAGCAGACTGATGACATCATCTCAGCCTAGGTCACTGATTACAGCTCACGAACGTCTTTTTAATGATATAAGGTGATGATTTTTTTAATACAAACAGTTATTCTGTTGTATATTGTTATATTTTATGTATTTATTTATTTATGCAGAATTGTAAACCAGATGAAAGGTCCTGTTCGCAAATTTACACTAACTTAACTGTTTAGGATGCGACAAGTGGCTGGTACAGGTCTTCAGGTGGCAGGTAATAGTGGAGTATTGTCACAACGCTTGCTTGTATTGCTGATACAATAAAGTTACAGTATATTTGTATCATGGACAATGATGCTTTCCATCTACAATGTTATTAAATATTCTTGCTGTATAAGTGGTAGGCTAACTAGTTAGGCGGGTTTGTGGGAGGAGCCCTGCACAGTTAGACCCCCCCCATTCCACTACTCACCCGTCGGCGTGTTGGTGTCATCCCACCATCCTCGCCCTTTCATCAACATCTACTCTGAGTATGCCCCCTTATTTTGCATACTGACCATAGTGACCACGGCACACCCCAGGTCTATGTAGGCAGGTTCGTGATCTCTCTTTTCAGATTCGTATTCAGTGGGGCTCTGACTACAAATGTATTTATAATACTCGATGTCACTGTTATGTAAATAAAATTGTAGCAATGTTTTCTTTTTGGAAAAAGTACCCTTGTAGGGGGGCTAAGCTCATGCACTCCAAGGGTTAACCGTACATTTATGCCCGGGGGGGGGCTGTGTAGAGCACTTTAGCTTGCCGGATTGTCCAGTGCCCACAACCTCTTCCCTTCCGCTCCGTCAGTCGGAGGCCCACAAATGGCCCATAGTCCTGCATTAAATGTGAGAACATGGAGGGACAGTCCACAAGCCACCCTATTAGATATTAACAAGCAGGGCAAAACCTCGAATAAGCATTCACCGCTGATCAGGCTCACAGTTTTTTAAGATCTCCCTTTATCTCTTGCCTCAGTGATCACTGTCACTAGGACAGGAAGTGAGGTCAAATCTCCCCGACTAGCACACAGCATGAATAAAGACCCATCAGAAGCTTTAACCTTTGTGCACTCTATTAAACAATCACTTGATTACTGTTCGGCTGAGTGGACACTGGAATGTTTTCTTTTTTTTTTGGTAGGGCGATTACACTACTATAGTCGCCCTTGTTTAAACACTAGTCATCACTATAAAAAAAGTTGCATGTTGTAGCAATCGATTGCACAGATTTGGAGCATTGCGTGATGATTAGTGATTAATGGTTCCTATACGCTACATTCTGATATTTCAATTTTATGATATTATGTGTAGAGATTGATTGATCACAGGCAATTATGGGCGATTTTAGTAATACAATACAATACAATTTATACAATAAAATACAATAATACAACTGTACTTCTCATTTAAGCACATTAAAGCTGGCCATACACCTATAGATTATGTGCAGATTTTCTATGGTCTATAGTGCAACAGATTCCTCCATCTACGCTAAACTGTGTGGATGGAGGAACCTCCCACTGGGCCGAGCTTCTGTTTCTTGCTAATCAGCCCCGCCGGCTGTCACAATACCTGAACAATCTGATTGGATGCAGGCATGGTTCAGGTAATTTGATTGCCAACGGGGCCAACTAGCAAGATACTGAAGCTTGGCCCAGTGGGAGATTCCTCCATCCACACAGTTTAGCGTAGATGGAGGAATCTGTTGCACTTTTTCCATCTGACCATAGAAAATCTGCAGATAATCTATAGGTCTACGGCCAGCTTAAGGGGCAAAAAGTAGGGATGCACTGATACCGATAGTAGTATAGTTATCGGTGTCGATACAGAGTATTTGGGCGCATACTCATAATCGCCCAAATGCTCCGATACCTTACCTGATAGAGGAACTTCCGTCTCCCGGCTTCCCGATTGGCCGAGAAGCCATTGCGATGCTGATTGGCTGGAGCCGGCCGAACAGCCATTCAGCATGGAGCCGGCTTCCTGGCCATTCAGGAAGCAGTAAGGCAGGTCATTACTCGCCGCCCAGTTTCCTGGTCAATCACAATCGAGCCAGCTAAACAACATGGAACTGGCTTCCCGAGCAATCAGGAAGCAGGCACCATGTCATTACCCGCTGCCCGGCTTCCTGATTGTCCGGGAAGCCAGTTCCATGTTGTTTGGCCGGCTCGATTTTGATTGGCCAGCGCCGGCGGAAGCACCTGTATCGGTACTCGATATCGGCGTGTACTGAAAGCAAAATATTGGTACTAGTACTCGAAACTGCAATAACGGTATCAGTGCATCCCTAGCTAAAAGTGAAATGACATTTCTCCAACAGAGAAGCTGTCGACTCTAAAAGCCTAAGATCTGACACGTTCACATTCTATCCGAAAAGACTCCTGATGGTCTCCTATGATAACCATAGATAGGTATGTCAAGGCTTCAGGAGTCCAGGAGAAAATGAGATGATCATTATTAAGCTTGCATAGCGGGGAGCAATTATTTTCTATCAAAAGCAAGACGAACCACTGCCTGCTCAACAAAGCAACATGAAAAAGTCCTCTATATCATTACACGTGCTGGGGTGTTCTCATACATTCCTGTACATGCCATTGGTACCATCACACGAAGCACAAGCTTTTTTTTTTTTAAGTGAACCTGTCACTTCTTTCTAAATTCTTTACCTACCAATACAGAAAAGGAGCAGGCAGCACCAAGTGCCTATAGGTACTCAAGATTAGACAAAGGATTCAACTCAAAGACCAAATACTGTTTCAGGACTACAGCAGACTTGAGCACTGAAGTTTTATCATACATTCCTGTTCTCATACTAAATTGCTCAAGTCAGTTGTAGTCCTAAAACAGTATTTGGTATTTGGAATTATTGATTGATTGGATTAAAACTGTGGACTCCAGCCTCAGAGGGTTCGTAGATCAATAATAACTTTTAATTCAAAGAAACAGGTTTGCTACATAGCCAACATAAACACATACTTGCTTGCCCATGCTACCATGTTATGCCAATCTTCCTCCATAGCTTGTCCAAAAGGGTTATTCTGGGTATAGGGGGAACATATAACACTACCCTCTGCTTTCCATAATGTAGGGTGTAGTTCCTCAGTGGCCAACTGTCATGCCTTGTGTAGCCTGCTCAAATGTGCCTGCTACTCTTCCCAATCCAGGCAGGTAATGGTTAACCTTAAGCACATCTTCTTCCTTTATACAAACCATTTGGAGCACCTCACTGACCCACACCAGCACTCTTATTGGTTTGTGAGATGGTGGGGGTGGTAGGTGTGGCATAACTCCAAGGTGGAGCCGAAGCTGAGGTCACAGGTAAAGTGTCAAGAGTTGACAGGTTCACTTTAAGTGCATCTAAGTAATAAACACTGAGCCATATCAAGTTTTAAATCAAGGCAGTGATGAAATCAAATCCTCAACAATATTATACAATGGAACCTGCTAGCAACACCGTACACACATCATTTTTATTGTATGATGCTAAAAGCCCACAGGATGTTCTTGGGTTGTCAAGGTTTGTTACAGAACAACGACCCAAGCAAGAAGTTCTGCAGCGTACAGAAAGTTTGCACCGCCACCAACCGTCAGCTTGAGGTGACCAAACGCAAACTGAAATAGCTCAACTGCCGATAATGCCGAGGCAGCAATTAATCTGCAAGCTAACCTTGCATGGCAACTAGAATTCCGAACAGAACTAGGCATTTCATAGCAGCAAAAAGCATTCATTATCACTGTACATAGCAGAACTTTCTATTTTGTAGTTCCCATAACCACTAACACAATCCAGCAACCTATTTTCCCGCAAAGTTCTAGACTGTAATGAAGCCTAGAACGACCCGGACTCGTAGCGATTAAAGGGCCACTAAATCGATGTCGTCGGGTTTTAGGAACATTTTCAGGTTTATGTAATTTTTCAGGCCATTCGGATAATGCACATCAAATTGGTATACCGGAGAACAATTTTTGCGAATGCATAGTCGAGTTACTGTCTTGTAGTCTTAAGAGAACGCCGGCAACTGTCATTTGACTACCTCTTGACAGCTATAAGAGCTGCATCATAAAGTTACAATTTTGACAGAAAATTTGTGCAAGCGTGGAGACTTTTACAAGGACGTTTCTTGAATGTTGGCCGTAGTTGTTTAGCGCAATGAATACAACTCAACTTTTATCAAGCTGCCGTGGTCCTTTAAATCTTTTACAGCTATGCCATATAGGGAATAACCTTCGCAAGGAATATATATGCATATATATATGTGCCATTTATTTAACCTTTCCACTATGGAGCGCGGAATATGACCGATGGCAAAAGAGCTGGAGTTGAAAAGCAGATGTGATGCCACTGACCTGTAATTTAAAGGTTGACTCTTCAGCTCATAATACGTCTTCGGCTCTTCGTGAAAGTCTTCGCCTACGTCGAAATCTGCCACAATTCCTGATTCAGCCTGCATGGCTACAGCTGTCACGAGCAACCGGAGTCGAAGGCGAAACAGCAGGCTGCTAGCTCTCCAAAGACTTTCCTCTCAGTGTCATACACACAGTAAACTCCCTCGCTCGTCCTTGCCTGCACTGTAGACATACAGCACGGCTTGCGTTTTTTTTTTCTTATTATTATTGACAGCATACTGTGCTCCCGGATGTAGGCTCACCTCTGCCATCTATTGGATGTATTTAAATAGCCTTTGGCTTTTTTTCTTTTTACCTTTTTTTTTTTGTCATTCAGCTTGCTGATGCATTAACTAAAGTGCTAAACTATAGCAAACGATCAAAAACGTACCGCGTTGTAGAGGCTGCCTGGGTTCTGGAATGATTGTGCCTGTGAAACTGCGACAAACTTTAGAAGCAGTTTATGTTTAGAGGCTTATTTATGGCAAAGTTTTTTTTTTCTTTTTTAGTTTTGGATAGACTTAGGAAGAGCAAGAGTTTGTATTGCTGCCCTTTGGGGAAATTTTACATCACTTCCCGTCCCTGTGACATACCTCCCAACTTTCTGAGATGAGATATATAGCTACCAGCTGTCCGTCCGTATTGGAGGGACTGTCCGTGTTTTGGAACCAAATCCCTCTGTCCCTCTTTCTTCCTCAGTTGTCCATCTTTCTGGTCAGATCTCTAAAAAAACATTACTATTTACTAGACATGTGCACCAGCAAAAAAATTGTTTCGTTTTGATTCATGTTTTGTTTTTCGGGATTCGGGTCCAAAAGTCCATTTGTTTTGGGATTCAGACGAAATTCGTTAGCAGTAGTCTGTATGAAAGTTCGTTTCGTTTGCAGTTCGTTCGTGGCAGAAAAGACATTTGAGGGAAAAAAATATGTTTTTTTTCCTCAAATGTAATTTTGCTGCAATACAATATTGTCAAACGAAATTTCGTACAGACTACCGATAACGAATTTCGGAATCGGAAATTCGGATTCGTTTGCATTCGTTATATCTGTAATTCGGGATTCGGATACGTCCGAATGTCTGAAATTTCGTTCGAAATCGCACATGTCTATTATTTACCCATCAAAAGTATTTTACTGCACTAAACCTTTTTATCCAACCTTTAATAAAAAAGCTAAAATACAGCTAACAAAATTATATTAAATTATAAAAACAAATATAAAGTTTTCGTTAAACCAATCTTTTTTGTGCATAAATCCTCATGTTACTGGAGGCGTGACAGGGGCGTGTCCTTTGCCTACATACCTAAAGTAGTATTAAACTCTCAAGCTTTTTATCATTAGTAAATCCAGATCAAACACATATACAGTACATATACATTTTTTTTTTTTACATTTTAGCCCAAACACTTACAGTCATCATTTTTCCAAACAGCTCCAAATCTCTCAAATCACCTTCCCTGAGCCCTCGTTCACACCAGATGCAGTACGTTCCGGCCCGATTCTGGCCAGAATGCACTGCTTGGCATTGCGCCCGGCTCACTTTTTTGTGGGGCAGGAGGGGGCCACAATTCGATTGTCCGCACATGATCGCAATGCACATTTTGCCTGCGGTCCGGTGCGATCAAAATGCTGCAAGCACTATTTTGATCGCACCGGACAAACATTTAAAGGAGAACTATGAGGTGAGTGAAAAGCACTCACCTCATAGTTCTAGCCGACCTGTGACAATGAGACTGTCACAGGCCGGCTCAGTAGATCGGGAGGTGAGCGAACGCCGGTATGTGTTCGCTCACCTCCCGATCTACTGAGCCGACCTGTGACAATGAGACTGTCACAGGCCGGCTCAGTAGATCGGGAGGTGAGCGAACGCCGGTATGTGTTCGCTCACCTCCCGATCTACTGAGCCGACCTGTGACAATGAGACTGTCACAGGCCGGCTCAGTAGATCGGGAGGTGAGCGAACGCCGGTATGTGTTCGCTCACCTCCCGATCTACTGAGCCGACCTGTGACAATGAGACTGTCACAGGTCGGCTAGAACTATGAGGTGGGTGAAAAGCACTCACCTCATAGTTCTCCTTTAAGTTCATTTTAGGGCACCAAAACACAGTATGATACACATTTTTGTAAAATAGAAAAGATGAGGTTATGATGAGTAAATAGATACTCAACATACCAAGCTTAAAAATCGTGTGCGCCTGTGAAACGGCGACAAAATACAGTACCCCAGATTGTCCACAGGCAACGCTTTAAATGGCTGTACAGGTCATCAGGTTAGGGATAACCATGAATATTGGCCCTATAACTATTGCTCTCACTCTGGCACATGCGGTCATACCCAACATGTATAGTACAATTGTTAGTTTCGTATGTAGGCACACCCAATGCATGTTTAAGTTAGTATGCACACGTTCACAGGGGCAGGGGACTTTAACATTTTTTGGGACATTTTTACATTTTATTCTATTTAACTTTGATTTTTTTAACTTTTTTTTTTTACTTAACTCTATTCCTATCACATAAGCCTCACATAAGCCTCTGGTTATCTTTAAGGTGATATTAGAGGTCTATCAGACCCCTAGTGTCACCCTACCCTACATACGGTGCTGGCAGGGAAAGGGCTAAAAAGCACATTTAGAAATATGCATATGCATAGAGGAGCATTATTTGTAGCATTAGCCAGGTACGTTGTGACGCAACAACATGCATTCCCTTTGTGCGTTGACACACATTTGATTGTCATTTTCAATGCATTTTGGCAATACCTGCTGCCAATGCATCAATGTGCATGTTATATGTGCTGCCATTCATTTCTATGATCCTCCCAATGCACTAAAACAGACAAGTCGTATTTATATAAATGCTCTGATATTGGAACTGGCACTATTCTTATTATGGAGAAGTTGGACACATGCGTTTCAATGCATGTGTTATCTACAACATTGTAAATTGGCCATTATGGTCTGTTATAAGAAATAATGGTCTGTTATAAGAAATAATAAAGTTATCACAGTCTGTTTTAAAGCCCAGGGGCTGCAGCCATATTTTTGCACAAGTTGGTTCCTGATGTTTCATTATTTATCAGTGTGTTATTGTTCTGGTCTGTGGTATTGGGGTGGTTGTTTGAGAGGTTGTACAATCCCATGAGATCATCAGACATATGTGAAGGAAGATGGACAGCGGCATCTAGGTCCAATAGAGAGTCTGTCTCTTCAGAACAGGGATATATTAACTTCACCCTCAACAAGGAGTTTATCATAATGTTATCTTAATTAATTATGTGGTCCTCTGTGTACCCCAAAAGTTACATGTACACCCTTCATGTTAGGACTACTATTTATCCACAAGTGGGAGGAAAAAAATTCCACTTGCTAGTGGGTGGAAAAAAATTCCACTTCCACTTCCCATTAACTCCAGTATAAAAAACACCTAGATGCTTCATTGTCCAACCATTTACAGTGCATAGTGTAACATGCAGGTTTTCTAGAGAAGCGGCATGCAGGTTTAAAACAAATACACATTTCTCTTACCAAGGTTCATCATAGCGTGCCCACAGATTTCCATTGTTCAGTCCCTGACCAATTGTGAAATGTATCAATAGCAGCGCTTCTCCACCTTTCTTCAGCAAAAGCAAAATCTTAACTTACCCCAGTTTAAAATGTACAAAATGTAAATGTAAACAGGACATGTGTCCCCTCCAAAATCCATACCAGGATTAAAGTAATTTTAAACTCAAACGTTTTCAGATCAAACAAATATACATCCATTGCTCTGCAAAGTATTTCTTTATATTTTTGTCCAAACACTTCGGCTCAGTCAAACCTATGCATATGCCTTCCGCTCAGCTGAGCCGCCCGCCCGCCTTCGGCTGCTGTACAGGCTATTGTGAATAGTCCATACAACAGCCCTTCTGTCCGACTGAACCGAAAGGGCTCCAGCGGGCCGCAGAGAACCAAAGCTACGGCTGATCCTTCGGCTCTTTAGTGAACAACCCCCTTTGTCTTGCATGGGGAAGATCACGGTTACAGTCCATACCAACCAAATCCCACCATTTGCCAAGGAGCTTAAGATTATCAGATTTGTGGAAGAAAAAGGGACAGAGGCAACTGGGTCCAGAAGAGAGGCCATCTCTCTAGCTCATGGATATATATTTAGACATGTATATTGAACTTTTCCCTCAAAAAGGGGGTTTATATGTTTAATAATCATGTGGTCATCCGTGGACCCCCAAAGGTTATATTTTGACCTTTTTTAAGGATATTAGGATTGTTAAGCTTTTTCAAATGTTAAATAAATCTCTTACAAAGGATGCTGCTCCTTAATGTAACAATGTTTTAGTTTCCTGCAGCATCAGCTGGTCCTCTGAGCACTGGCCCTGATATCCTGTTTTAGGGTGGCTCCTTTCCCTCGCAGGGTCCTATGGAGCCAAACTTGTGTGTGATAGTAAGCTGTGTGTCTCTACAAACACACAGGCACAGCAAGGCAAGACAATGCCTACCTTATCACTTCTCCAAGCTAGTAGATGGATGGCTGCTGGAGACTACTCTGTCCCCTGTGATCTTGTACTGGACAGGAAGTTCAGGGAAGCCAAGCTAAGAGAGTTGAAACTGGTTGGAAACTTGATGACTGTAAGTGCTTGGGGCAAAAATAGAAAGAAATACTTTTGTCAGTAATGTATATTTGTTTGATCTGAATTAAATGTTGAAAATAAGGTTAAGAGTATGATACTACTTTAATTTAGCACTACAATGCAGTTACTTTTCTACAGGTGGGAGGAAAAAACTTTCCACTTGCTCCCATTAACTCCACTATTAAAAAAAACACCTTGATGCTTCATTGTCTGGCCATTTACAGTGCATAGTGTTACAGTCTTTTCCTAAGAAGCGCCATTCAGGTTTAAAAAAATAAATATTTTAAAGGTTTGCATAAATAAAAAAAATATCTTACTAAGCCCGTGGTTGCAAACCCATGTTCAGTGGCTCCCCGCGCGCGTTTCACTGTGCTAGGTGAGAGACTCCTGAGCCTCCCCCTAGCGCAGTGCTGTCAGTTCTCCCACCAAGCAGCCTTTCAGTGTCAGCTTGAGTTGGGGTGGGCTGGGTGTATGGCTGCAAGGGAGCGCCATCCATATGTGCATTGCTTGTACAGCTCCCTTGCATGCTCTGTATAGGTACCAGGAATGGAGTGACGTCGCGTTCTGACTCCCGGCACCCCTACAGGACACACAAGGGAGCTGTACAAGCAATGCACATATGGATGGAGCTCCAGCACAGCAACCCACACTGGACCCCAGGCTGAGGATCCACTCCAGTTCATGTACGATGGGGAGAGAGGGTGGATCTTTTTAAAAAAAAAGAAAAGAGATTTTTTGCAGTGTGTATTTGTGTGTGAAAATATCTGTGAGTGAATGAGATTGGGTCTGTGGTTGTGTGTGTCTGGCAGTGTTTCTGAGGACCCATTCATTCTAGTACAAATTGACTTTCGGACCCGAATCCCGAAAAGCATCAATGTCCTGGCTATAGAGTGTGGCTTTACATACTGTACACTGGTTCACAGATTTCATAAGTTTACCCCCTGACTATTTTTAAAGGAGAACTATGCGGTTAAGGCTTTTCCCCATAGTTCTCCTTAGGGTAACGGGAGGACACAAACTAGCGTCCTACCGTCACCCTTAACTCAGTATACCACGAGCTACGCCGCAGCTGAAGCGGGTTCCCGACAATTATGTCTGGATCCGCCCAGCTGCGTGAGTGACAGCTGGCTCTGCCTATAGAGGCAGAGCCAGCTGTACCCGCCCCCTCCCCGTCCGATCCACCAGTCAGCGCTGGCGGATCGGGGCGGGGAGGGGGGAGTCCAGCCCCTCCCCTGCCACGGCAGAGAGCTGTGACAGGATCGAGAGGTGAGCGAACGCCGGTATGTGTTCGCTCACCACCCGATCTACTGAGCCGACCTGTGACATTCTCATTGTCACAGGTCGGCTAGAACTATGAGGTGAGTGAAAAGCACTAGTTCTCCTTTAAGGACTCATTCACACAAGTGGCCCCCTCCTAATGTGGCCGCTGGTGTGTGCTTAGATGCAAATAGTGCTGATGCACCGGTTACAATGTATCGCACTGTTTACTTTCTTTTTTTGCAACTTCATTAAGATGTCACAATGTGGCAACAGAGCCTTGTAAGTGTGTGTTGGAACACACTGCAGTGAAAAATAGTAGCGCATGTCCTACATTTGTAAGCAAAAGCGGTGGCGTGAACCGAACACATGGGACACAACGCAATTTGCTTTGTCTGTGCGTTAGGTCTGCATTGGGCAAGGCTTCCCAGTGCAGCCCAATGGGTATGATGTGACCAAGCCCTAAAGTATATTTACATCATACAAATGACAAAGACACATACATTACAGATGTGGTAGCTATGAGGAAGGATCAACAAGTCAACACTTTCAATTGTATATTTTACAGACCAAAAGGGACAATATAAGAAATTTACTGTTAGGGTTTGCATACATTGTAAGATTACTATTTAAGATGTGGGAAATTGGAAAGCACCAGTAACAGAGGTGTTTCTTCCTAGGCACTCACTGACAAGTTCACTTTATAGAAGGGAGTTTCAAGTGTAACTATTGACAAAATTAAAAATTGCATATACTGTATGATGCGGTTTTTGTTTATCTGAGCAAACTCCATCCTGCTATGGAAGAAAGAACTAAAATTACCGGACCTATGTTGGTCTATGGGGAGTCGGATGTAAACGGACATGTGTCCATTTACTTTAGATTATTCCCCGATCCACCGCGATCAGGTCTGCCAAAATGGAGCTCTGTTCCGTTTGGTTTTCTAGACATTGCTGGAGTCTGGGGTAATCGAATGTAAATGGACACATTTGTCCATGTAGATTCAGCTGCCCATAGACTAACACTGATCAGACCAGATACGATGAGAAACTGACAGGCGGAACTGATCGGAATGCCCATGTGAAAGGGCTCTAAAGCTGGCCATATACTGATCCTGCTGACTTGGATAAGATTTTAGCAGTGTTTGGCTGAATTAACTTTTGCTAAAGTAGCCTGGTAGCCCTTTATATAGTGCACATTCACATCAGTCCCCGCCCTCGAGAAGCTTACAATCTACAGTCCCTAATGCACGTGCACACAAGGCCATTTTAGAGAGGAGCCAATTAACCTTCCACCATGTCTTTGGAGTGTGGGAGGAAACTGGAGTACCCGGAAGAAATCTACACAAGCACAGGGAGAACATGCAAACTCCATGCAGATAGTGTCCTGACCGGGATTCAAACCAGGGACCCCCACTACTGCAAGGCAGAAGTGCTAACCACAATTTGCTTTTGTTTAGCCCCCAGGGTGAATACAAAAATATATTGGTGTATGGCCAGTCTTGGGTTTATTACATTAACAGCAGTGGGACATTTTAATTCAAACCCATAAGGGCCCGTTCACACCAGATGCAGTGCATTCTGGTCCGATTCTGACCAGAACGCACTGCCTCGCTTTGCCTGCTGGCTCACTTTTTTGTGGGGCAGGAGGGGGCGTGGCAGGCCATTGAAGTGAATGGCACCGTAGCTACGCCCTCTGGCCGCCCGGGATCGCAAGGGACATTATGCTTGCTGTCCGGTCCGATCAAAATGCTGCAAGCACTATTTTGATCGCACCGGACCGCAGGCATAATGTGAATTTGCGATCCCGTGCGGCTGAGCGCATTGCGGCCGGAAGGCATGGCTACGGTGCCATTCACTTCAATGACTCGCCACGCCCCCTCCTGCTGGCCGCAATGCGAGGCAGTGCGTTCTGGCCAGAATCGGGCCAGAACGCACCGCATCTGGTGTGAACGAGGCCTAACAGAAAAACTGATTTATCACCTTTGCCAACCAGCCAGATGAACCCATTTCTTCTCTCGCAGTAGGAATGAAAGGCAAAATCTAATTATTATATATACAGTAATATCATATACAGGTGAAACTCGAATAATTAGAATTCTCTTTGAAAAAAAAAGTCCATAGTTTATAAATATTCAGAAGATAAATGTGTAAAATTGGCAGTCCTAAGAAAATGTATCTTTAAATGTATTTGTTTCAATAAAGCAATAAAATATGGTAAAATAAATATATCTAATTAGTTTTTTTTTTCCTGACAGAGATGAAGAAAGCTGCACAATATTTTTCACACTTCTTTTTTTTTTTTTTTTTTGGTTTTTTTTGTCTTTTTGTTGTCACCACAACAG
>NW_017306464.1:1206292-1212427 GCF_000935625.1 Nanorana parkeri | reverse complement strand
TCCTGACAGAGATGAAGAAAGCTGCACAATATTTTTCACACTTCTTTTTTTTTTTTTTCTCGATATTTTCTGCATTTTGCTGAGTCACACACAAGCCATTTGTTCCCTGCGATCCGCAGCTGTTATCTGTTTACATTGTATCTCTAACACTTAACTTATTTTCCAAAGACAAATGCATCCAGTGATTAACCCTATAGACTGCTTGGACTCCCACAATGCCCCTCTCTGATGCTCAAGGTGCAGGGAAATTTAGCTGGAGCAGGAAGGGGTTAAAATGTGGCTGAAGGGTGTAAAATGGAGCATTTTGTCAGTCATGCATGAAATGACTCTTTACCATTTAACAAGCCTTTCCTTTCTCCTGCAGGCTGCAGACTTGAGGCAGGTCTCGTCAACCTGTATGTGTTGGCAGCAAGGCAGCCATTTTGGGAGCCCAGCTAATGAGTACCAGAAGGGCCACTGGAACCAGCATGGTATCAATTGGAATTTTTCTCACAGGAAAGCAGCTATAATGTTAGCAAATTTTAAAGATGAACCCCGGGCAGTTAAAAAACATACCATTGCAGTGGGCTACCCCTGCACTGCAAGGCTTATAAGCTCATTTTGGGCTAGGGGCTATAAAGTAGATATCGTCACCTGATCCCGACTCCTTCTGGGCTGCTAGAATGTTCCATGCAGCCAGGGCCGGATTTACTCTCTATGCTGCCCCAAGGCCAGGTTCCTCAATTGCACCAGGAACCTTTGTTCCTTAGGTCCGCCACTGGTATGTAGGAACGCATTTTCGTTATGAATGAATATTCGTTGCAGCAAAGTGAGATTAGACAAAATAAAAAAAATTACTTTTTTTACAATCCGCAGGGGGAAAAAAAACACATGAGGTTCCCACCCAATTGATACCAAAAGTAATACCAGGCCCTTTAGGTCTAGTAGGAATTTTAAGGGGGACCCCAACACCAAAAAAAGAAAAAAAACGTGGGGTGCCCCCTCAAATTCCAAACCAGACCCTTAATTTGGGCCCTGTCCCTGTGCCATACCAGGCCACATGCCCTCGACTAGGGGAGGGTGCTTTGCCAGGGGGGTGGGGACCCCTGGAAAAGCACCTTGTCATAACCCTGGCCTGGTGGTTGTGGGGGCCTGTGGGCAGTGGGCTTATTTGCATCATAAAGGGGGCCCCCAGATGCCACCCCCCCCCCTTGTGAATGAGCAAGGGGTAGTTGTTACCCCTACTCATTCACTAAAGGGTTAAATTAAAAGTAAATAAACACACAAAACTTTTGAAAATTCCTTTAATTGAACAAAAAACAAAGAGTCAATTTTTGACAAGTCTTTTAATTAGAAAAAAAGGATCCATCAATGTAATCCAGCATCAATTATGATGAACGACGTCCACAGACTCGCTGAAATAATAAAAATCCCAACGCCCGACAACCCATCCGAACCCGACGAAGACTCTACGCAAAATGACAGCTCCGGCCTGAATGTAAACAATTGCGCAAAGCGGGCCGTGGCGTCATTTGACATTCTGAGCTGTCATATAACACAAGCAAAGTCTTTCCGCATGCCATTTGCATCTGAGAGCCGAGGTGTCATATGAATAGTATTATGACACCTCGGCGTCACCCCCTGGCAAAGCACCCTCCCCATGTCAAGGACATGTGGCCTGGTATGGCGTGGGGGGGGGGCGCTTAGGCAAGTGCCCGGATTAAGGGTCTGTTTTCGAATTTTGCCAGACCTAAAGGGGCTTTTTATTTTTTTTCTTCTGAGGACTAAAAAAATGAAAGTATTTTTTGTCTTTTGTCTAATGTCACTTTGCAGCAACGAATATTTGCTCGTAACGAAAACAAGTTCGTACACACACCGCTAAAAATATTTTTTTTTAAAGTTGATCCTTAACACAATAAAACTTTATTCGGGAAAGAAATTCAGATGCATCCGAAATTTTCGTTATCAGACATTCTAAATTTGAGTTATTTCTGTTATTAGGAAATTCGGATGCATCCGAATGTACGAATTTCTGAAAATTTGTCCAAATTACAATTCTGAGCTAAACGAATCGCACATGTCTAAAGGTGATCACTGACCACTGTGGGGCTTTATTTGAGTTCTTCTGTAGATTAGATGTAATCCCTAATTCTCCGCTCACACCTTCAAATTCCATGTACGCATGCATTGACATGAGTTGACGCAACGCCTCAAAAACGTGCAATGTGCTTCTGATACCATTATTTGTTAATGGCACCCCAAACGTGGCCGGGAAATGCGCATCGAACATGCGGGACTCATAAATGTTGTATGAGCTACTTTCCCGTGGTTGTCGCACGTGCAGCACCCATTAAAATCAATGGGCAACGAGGGTCAAACATGGGGAAAAGCATGCACAAATGCATGTGAACGGGAACTCAATGAATGATGTCTGAATGATATATGAGCTGATTTATAAAGCGTTTGCCCAGTGTATAGCTACCGCTACACCACCAGGGCTGGGGAAAGTGAACTGGGCTAGGCTGCTGGGGTATTGTGTGTCCAGTTCTGTCTTATTATGATGCCTGCTGGGCTACCACTACACCACCAGGGCAGGGCAGGTTTTTTGGGGGGGAGGTTGGGGTGGAGAGCAAAATTGCAGGGTTGAGTTTGGGCGGGGCATGGTGGGTAGGGAGCAGGGCACGAAGGGGCTGGGGGGGGGGCCCAAGAACATTTTTGCCCAGGGTCCAATCAATATTAAAGTAGCCACCACTCCAAGCTCATTGCCATGATGGACTGCATTCTCAATTCAAATAAGTAAACTAAACGTGAGATTGTAGTCCATCATGGGAGTGAGCTTGGAGCGGTGACTACTTTACAACACACACAGGGACCATGGAGGACAAAAGTAGCCACCCTCCAGAAGGAAGTACAGTGTCAGCACCAATTCAGAGATGATTTCAGGATCTACAGCCGAGTGATACACAAATATGGTACATTTTTGTTAATAGTTAAGGTGCTTGAATGCAATATTAAAATGTAACTCTAGAGTCTAGTGTACAGAATGTCTGTGTTGGTTTAGCTGACTATCCCTTTAAGCTGCTGCTATGGATAAACCAAGTTTCCTCTTTCTAGTGAACATAGGGTCAGGAGATATATGGTGCCTCCCTATGGCAGAAACGAACACTTGTGTAAATCATGTGATCCACATGAAGAGAGTTTTCTGTTCCACCACTCAGCAATCCTATAAGGAGGAAATTGGACTCATGTTCCTCAACAGTTTGCTTATTACTGACATTTATCACAACTTGACATTAACTAAGGAAATAATGCTTGACTATTCAGAAATACGTATTGTCACTGTTAACACATGATATTTCTAATACTTTGCTACAGAGACTCACAATGATCTTTTTAGTAAGTTAAAGATGTTTTTGCTGAACTTGATTTCACAAAGAAATGATTGATTTTGCCTTTTGCTGAAATTCATATTCTAATTGCACCGGCACTGCTTGAAATTAGCTCAGTTTGAAAAGCTCAGTACTGACAATCACATGATTCATTTACACTGAGTGGCCAGTTTATTATGACCACCTGATGTTTGTAGGCAAATTAGCTATAATTAGGCATAATTTCTCTCTGAAATTGCTAGAGGGCCAGACCATTATAAATAGGGAAGCAGGTTGTTTACCACGACAGTAGAAGGGATTTTTTTCTGAAGATACGGGGAAACAACGCAATTTAACAGCCTTTGAACGTGGGGTGATTATTGGCGCGAGCCATGGAGCGAGTATCAGCAAAACAGCAGAATTCGTTAAATGTTCAAGAGGGGCTCATTGTTAAAGTGTTTAAAGACTGGACTGTCAGCCGGAAATCTTGGTCTGAACATGCGAATTGCAGCCGTCAGCGACTAGTCAATGTTAGGGCAGAACGGAGAGTGGCAAGGCTGGTACAAGACAACAGAAGGGCAACAGTGCAGTGTCAGATTCCTTGCATCACCTTTCAACATCTCGAGGCGGCTTAACAAAGTCATCTCGTGGAGTCATCTCGTGGCCCAACGAAGTACTGATGGGGTGGTCATAATAATCTGGCCACTCAGTGTATAAACAAAGGGTTAGGGTTACCACAGGGTTAACATTTTTGTGGCCCAAAAAGAGGTCCAGTATAGTTGTAAGGCACTTGCATAACATTTTAACCCTCTGGAGGTATTTGAAGCCTATTGCAGTGTAATGCTTTTAAAATATATATATATATTTACTCCAAATGGACAACTTGCACTAAAATGTCCAAATTTTGTCTAAAATTGGAGCATAACAAAGACTTCCAATTTCCAATTTCAGATTTTTAATCCTTCAAAAAAGTTCAGTGCTCCTAGCTATGACACCCTGTATGACATGGCTTACTTGCTAAATAAACCCATGTCAGTGCTGACAGGATGATCAGATGATTAATTTATAAACACAGGCTCGGAGTTGGGGTTAACACTAGGAAGAGGTTACCAATAGAGCTAGCACTAAGGTTAGAGTTACTACAATGGTCACGGTTGCAATTAGGGTTAGTGTTATTTGGCCCAAGAAGATGTCAAGCATAGTTTGAAGAAAGTTCAAAGGAAAATAATATCACCGCTCGAATTTTCGGGTTACGGCCATTCTCGGGTTCAGGAAAAAAGAGCTCACTCTCGCTCTAACTCTATAAACAATTGAAAAGATAACGCACAAACAAGGGTGCCACTGATCAGCTTTATTAATGATTCTTCATTCCAGTACCCCACAGATAAGCCCCACCATATATCTCCACGCCTGTCACGTACCTTAGGGGAGTCTGAGTTGACGAGGGCGGCCTCTCTCACAGCTCCGGTCCCGGAGCACCTGGATTGGTTACAGGGGCGCCGGGGCACAGAGGGGCAAGGGTGCCAGAGGCTGGTTAGCCTGTTGCGTCTGCGAGATGAAGTGCGTAGATCCGGGCAGGAAGCAGGATGTGGATGCACCGAAGTGGATCAAGAAGGCTCTAGATCAGATGAGCTGAGGAAGCTGGAAGCAGAACACACAAGGCAGAAGGATCGTCAAGCAGACCGAGGTCATCAACGAGCTAGCAACGTACTACAAGGGGTCAGGCAGAATCAAGGTCAAAAACAAGCCGGGGTCTTCAAGGAGCAAGCAACAACAGAGGGTAGTCCAAGCCGGGTCAGTAACGGGTAATCAGGATACAGAATTTACAGGAACACAGAACACAGAAAGCTGATGATCTGACAGCATAGGAGGATAGCTGAACACAGCCTTTATAGCCCAGTTGGCGCCAATTGTTCAAATGACACGTCGGAGCGTGCCTGTATGCGCGCACGTCCACGCAAAGACGCCGCTCCTATTACGGCTCTATGGTCCGCAACAGGCGCATGCGCAGACGGCGACACTCGAACTCTGGCTCTGGCTTTCTGACAACGCCTCTAACATGTTTCACCACATAGGCTTAGTCATAGAGGTTAGTTAAAGACATTTGCCTACCTTGGGAACTATCAAAGCCTTTTGCAGTGATATACACCATGAAAAACCAACTTAACCTTGCTGTAACTTCAGTGCATTCCTCCATAGCGATTTTAACCAAAAGTTTAGCGCAGCGAAAACTCCCAATTTCATTGTTCCCAAAAAAAATGCTCCTTACTGTGACACCCTATTTGACATGGTTTTGTTGGTAAAGGTGGTCACCTTTAATTTATAGACACAGAGTTAAAGTTAGGGTTAACTCTAGGGATAGGGTAACCATTAGGGCTAGCCCTAAGGTTAGAGTTACCACTTTGATTAGGGTTACCATTGTTGCATAGTTGAAAGGCACTTGTCTAACTGCCTAACCCTCAGGAGCTATGTGAAGCCTATTACAGTGTTATACACCATCAAAAAACAACTTAATCTTACCTTGCTTGTGATTAAGGTTAATTTCTCCAAAAGGGCAAATTCCGCCAAAAATGTCTCAATGTACCAATTTTAGCATATCAAAAACTCCAAAAATTCACACAACTCCCTACTCATTGGGAAAGGTTTTTTTAGACCATGTACAAGTCAATAAAATGAAGACAGCTTGAGGAGGAACAAAATCGGCTGTGATGTAGCCAATCCCTGCACTGGCTTCCAATTGCCGAACTAATAAAACTCTAAATACTAAAAATATAGAAAGTCATCCAAA
>NW_017306464.1:1197385-1206255 GCF_000935625.1 Nanorana parkeri | reverse complement strand
CACCAAAATATCACCCAAACCGTCCTCTTAGCTCCTCCCAAGACCTCCTCCTCTCGAGCTCCCTCATGACCTCCTCCCATGCTCACCTAGAGGACTTCTTCAGAGCCTCTCCTTTCCTCTGGAACACCCTACCTCAACCTGTTCGGCTATCCCCTACTCTGACTGCCTTTAGGCGATCTTTCAAAACTCATCTCATCAGGAAAGCCGATCCCACCTCTACCCAATAGCTAAACGTTTACTTTCACCCCAACTTTGAACCCCACCCTAACCACCAACTCATCCATTCCAATTGTTGCCTTTTGTATCTTTTTTTGATTGTTGTGAGCAGGGTTCCCCTAACCCTCCTGTATTGAACTGTAACTGTACTGTCTCCCTTTATTTTATAAAGTGCTGCCCAAACTGCTGGCGCTATATAAGTCCTGAAAAATCATAATCATAATCATACTAATAATAATAATGATCAGGAGTAGCAGCTGACTCTACAATCTGGCACTTGTTAACTTTGCCTTCATTTCTACATATCAGGAAATCATAATGGTTTGATTGGGTATGTGAATCTGTAAAGTGTGCCTGGAGGCAAGAGGCAACACCTCTCCCCTGTATGTGAAGCGGTAGGAGACCGCGTATTGTGATGTCTTAGCTGTGACGGGAAGTGTAGGTGTGCTGTCATGTCTGGTGTTAACATTTAATTAACATCTAATCACATAACTGTAAAAGTAACATTTAAGTCATAAGTCAGCTTACATCTGTTTTGTACTGTTATCTGTCTCCAGATTATCACATGGAGTCTTATTAGGTCTTTGTGTGTCCTGTTAGTCTGGTGTTGAAAGGAAGCTATTTATTGTCTGCATGGAGTCTTTATTGTAAAGTTTTCCTAAAAGGAAAAACATGAGTTGACTTGTGTAATGGTTTTGATGTATATATGTTTGCTTATTTATGTCTTTGCTATTATATGGATTGTAGAGATTTGTGGACTAACCACCAGAGGGAGCTCTCTGCTCCACTGCAATCACTCAGCCCCCCCTGCTTAAAACTGAATTCCAAGCAAACTACTAATACACAGATGAAATACATAAAGGAAGCTAATTTGCCTGCCAAAGGATTTGTATCTCTGGCTATTAAACCAGACCCTTACCCCCATTCACTAAAAATCACCCCAGCATGCAGCTCTGCATGCTGATATGAGTTCATCTTGATATGAGTTCATCTCCCTGCAGCGCTTTCCCCCCCACTCCGATCCTCCAGCGCTAACTAGCGGAACGGATGTGGGAGGGGCGGGTACAGTTGGCTCTGCCTCTAGATAGGCAGAGCCAGCTGTCAATCACGCAGCTGGGTGGATCTCGACAGTAATGTCGGGATACGTTCCGGCTGCGGCGGTTTCAGTATACTGCGAGCTGTAGCTCGCGGTATACTGAGCTTTGGGTCACGGGAGGACGCTAGTTTGTGTCCTCCCATGACCCTTAGGAGAGCTATGGGGAAAAACACTTACCCCATAGTTCTCCTTTAAGTAACAATAAGGGGTCTTGTCTTTCCCCCGCCTATGATTGGACAGTATGAGAACATCTTTCTCTGACGCTGCTCTCTCCTCTCTCTCTCGCTGCTAAGGGACATGCTCTCAATCAGCATGTCACTTATTGTCACATGAGTACTGCAGTACACCTGATTGGTTCCTGATGCTGCTTCTTCCTCTCCCAGTGTACGTTTTGCTGTACAGCAGCCTGCAAAAGTTAAACTCTTACTCCTTATTACTTACACTGCTTGCATATTAAATAATACATTAACACGTGTAAATGTATTTTAAAATATACATTTACACATGTTAATGAATAATTGATTGAATAAATAAAGTTATTGAATAAATTAACTGCATTAATTTGTGTCTGTTGTATCAGCTTTAAAGGACACCTTCTAGTATTATAATGTTATTATCTGTGCACCAGGACCACTTTAATAGTCTTTTTGAAAAACACATAGGCAGCTTTATTGCAGCACTGGGATGACATTGGGCTTATTGATTCCTACTGTGATCCTGTACTGGGATCCAAATAGATCCGCCATTGGCACTATGAAAGCGATCTTTATAAACCAGAGCTCTTGAAATCTATAGCCGCAGTTTGATTTTGGTCTACTGTCATCCTCCAGTTTGACACAAAAGACATTTCCTCTAAAACTGTGGTTTCTATCTGCTGCTGTCACGCAATACGTAATGGAAGTTTGCAAATACAGAGTCATAAGACATTTGCCTTTCATCTCCTCTGGATATTTTAGGATACTCACAAGTCAGAAGTACATGATAATAAAATAGAAAAGGGAAATGTTAAATAAAAAGCAGGCTAAAGGCAGCAATGAACATTTCACATTTCTTTCTTGATAGAGCACACGGCACACCCAACAATTTACAACCTCTGCTTCAAGCACTGAAGCTAAAGCATCTAAAACCCAAAAAATCTACTCTTAAGGTGGACCTTATAGAAACTTTAAAACTCTGCATAAAGTAATTCCTGACATATCACAATCTACTACAACAGCATAGAAGTAACACTACAAATATCCAGTAGCACCTGAGTCTGAGCTATCAATACTAAGAGTGTAAACTGTAAAAAATAAATATTCCCGAACCACCAGAAGCATGCACTTTATTTTCACAAAGCAGTTTATCATCGAACAAATGAAAATAGAGTCAGAGGGTGCAGGCTTTCGGCCTATGCGGAAGTGTCGGAAGCGGAATTCCCTGCTGGTGGCCTTGCCTTCCAACTGAGTGATGAACACTGAAGTAATTGGGGGGAGGGGGGGCAGGACATGTAAGTACATGTAAGGGGTGCTGGTGGTGCACGCACACTAATTGGAAGGGGGGGGGGGTTATCATCTCACTGGTCAGCTCTGGCTGGAGTCCTGCACAGCTCACTGATGTCACTGGTTACCAGGAGCTGGGTGGGACAACAGCCAGAGCATCCCAGGTTGCCAAGAGCTGGGCGGGGAGATGTGTATGGCCCTTTCACATTTCCCTGCCCAGATCTTAGCAACTTGGGATGTTCTGGCTGGTAAGGGGGTGGCAGGCACACTGTAAACATTGTGCAGCAGAGTTTGACCCAAAGAGCAAAAGAGATGCTACTTCAAGCAACAGCCTCAGGCTGCCTCAATATGGGCTCGGACCCACTTGATCTAACTCTGAAAATTAACCCTCAAATTTATCCTAACACTTGCATCCACCCTACCAATCTGAAACCATAGCCAAGTCCTTATATTTAACCCATAAACCCTTACCTTAAGCCTATCCTATATCCCTCCCTATATCCCTCCCAAAGCCCATCCAGATAGCCCCAGAAAATAAACCATCACCTGAATTCCCAGGTTGGCACATTCCTAATCAGGTCAATGCCTTGTTGCTGATTTGTAGTAGGCTATCCCCGTTTTGAATATTGTTGGCGAAAGGTACATGTTTTTGTTTGATGACACTTTGATATTTTGTCAACCATACACTTCTGGTCTCTTCCCAAGGAGACTCTGTTAGGATGGCCACAACATAATGTGTCAATGCTGCTGTACTAGGAGTGGAGGGAATTTACCATCTAGAGCCACAGAAGGCAGAAACAATGTAGCGGTGTATCAAACCCTGTCCTGCTTCACCCAGGACTAAAATCAAAAGGTGGCAATGTAATAATGATAAGTATATGTCACTTTAACCTATTTATAGCAGAATTAAACCCTCATTTATTAATTGTTATTTACCTCTAGCTCGATCTTAGTAGGTGCACTTACAATGTCATTTTCTTTAATCTTTTTAACAACTTGGTGGCTATGCTAAACCTCCAGAGAGACCCTGCCAGGCAGCGTAGCCACCCTAAAACCAAAATCTTTCAAGAGCTTGTTTGGCTAAAAGAAAGACTGGAGATAGATTTTGGAAAACAAACAACCAATAATGCAAAGTACATAATTACATTAATGTTTATTCTTCAAGGTTTTAATTACGCTTTAATGTTTGCTTTTAGGTTTGTTAGGTCCTTTAATTTACTTTTTTTTAAGTAGTCAATATTAAAATGATTTGTTATTACGCCTGATTAATTATTTGAGCTCAGTGCTGAGACTATATTAGTTTTCCCCTTATTTACTTTCCCATGGGAAAACCCTGGAGATAGTGTGATGTGTTCCGTTGTCACAGCTTAGCTGAGAGTAAGCTATTAAAGAAAACAGATCATATAAATGTTTATCAGGTAGGGATGCGGCAGGTTCTGGCATGAAATGAGAGGTGCCTTCAAGCAATACAAGATGGTCTGCCAATACGGATGAACTGATGATCTATAAGTGCCGCTGGGCAGGGCTCACTAGGGTGTGAATATCAAATGGACAGGTTATATAAAATACACATAACTTTTAACATTCTTACTAACCAGTACCTAAATCCCAACATATCTAGAATTATTGCATAGTCAGAGCATGTGGCCTTATACACAGTCTATTCCCTATTATAATATGTAAGGACTCATGGACAGTCCCTCCACATCTCCCTTGACTCATGGACAGTCCCTCCACATCTCCCTTGACTCATGGACAGTTCCTCCACACCTTCCTTCAGACAGCATGACGAGACATTTACAGCTATATTCTATTAACTATATTCTAATAGCAGAAAAACAAGTCATAGCAAAGGCTTGGAAGAAAACATCAGTCCCTTTTCATAAGATCATGACAGATAAAATATTGACCAGCATTTTAAGAGATACCCACAATATATTCTTGAGAGTATGATAACCCTGGATCAAATATGCTCATCCTCAGCTGAAAATCAATCTTTTTAACAAACATAGGTCGTGATCTATTGCACGTCCCCCCCCCTTTTTTTCTCCCTTCTTCTTCTCCCCACTTAACCATAACAGTATTGTGCATTCTACCATTAAACCATGAACAGAGCTACAGTATACCATCAGCTGAAGCTAATCATTTCTTCTTAATGGACAAGCGTACTTTAACACTTGCTTATTACTCCTCTAATTTAAACATTAAGTGACGTTGACATATAGTCATACAACCATATACATCCTGCGGCATTCGACTACTAGAATGGGAAATGTTGTTATCCTTATTGCAATCTCCGGACCAAGACACCCAAGGTATTGGCTCATATATTTATTAAGGCTACGAGTTGGTAGTTTATGAACATGTTAGAGTGACACTAAACTCAGGAGTTAAATCTTAAAAATACATTCAAGTACCTTAACTATTACCAAAATGGTATCTTATTTGTGTATCACTCGGCTGTAGATTCTCAAATCATCTCTGAATTGGTGCTGACACTGTCCTTCCTTCTGGAGGGGGGCTTCTGGAGAGCGCAAAGCAAATGCTTCATTAATCACTTGTGTGTACTGAGCTATTGGGTTTAATACACCCTTTCAGGCTTGGAGTCCATGGTGTGCTTAGTCAGCAAGCGCTCTATGTGTAAGGGACCTTAATGATTTTTGTAAAATTGATATTTATTAAACCTCAGCACTTAGAATAGAATGAAGAGCTTAAAACTTATTCAAGATAAGTGAACATGGATGGGTAGGTAAAGTTGCTTAGTGCCCCAAAGAAACCCAACCTAAAAATTATGGCTGCCAACATTACCTTTAAATATCCTGAAATCAAACCCTACACCTGTCACCCTCCACTTTCGGTTCCATAGGCTAGGCTCTGAGATTGTGGTTTTGGGGTTTTCATGAGCTGTAAGCCATAATCATCACAATTATGACAAATCACGGCTTGAACTATCTTGCTTTGCATGTAATGAGTCTATCTCATATATTAGTTTCACCTTTTAAGTTGCATTAGTGAAATAAATGAACTTTTGCCCGATATTCTAATTATTCGAGTTTCACCTGTATATTTAATGTGCAGCAAAAATTAAATGCAATTTCTTATTGTTTTATTGCTCTAATTAATCCCCATCATGATTACAAAAACTTCTATCCAATCTGTAGGTTGCAGAAAAGGACCCCTGCTGTCAAAAGGTTTTAAGTTATTTCAAATGCTGATAAAATCCACTTACAATGCTGCTCCTTGATGTTTAAAAGTTGTATTTTCCTGCAGAATCAGCTGGTACCCCGAGCACTGACCCTGTTATAGCGTGGCCCTCTTTCTCTTGCGGGGTCCTATGGAGCTACCCTTGTGCGTGCTAGTAAGCTGTGTGTGTCTACACAAAGACACAGCAAGGGACGACACTCCCCTCACCCCGCTCCTCCTTCTTCCCTCCACCCTTCTCCAGCTAGTAGCTGCAGGAGTCAACAGGAAGTTCAGGGAAGCAGAGCTGTTTGGAAATATGATGACTGTAAGTGCTATGGCAAATATAAAAAAAATGCTTTTCAAAGCAATGTATTTTTGTTTGATCCGGATTCATTATTGAAAATAGTTTGAGAGTTTAATACTACTTTAAACTGAGGTTTGTTACAAGGTCCGATTATGACATGGGTTTTGCAGAGCGTTCTGGATTTTCTAAAAACAAAGGGAAAAGCAGTAGTTTTTTTCCTTTGTTATTAAGGCCTCATTACAACAGACACAGTGGGGGGAATTTATCAAAACTGGAGCACATGAAATCTGGAGCAATTGCCCATGGCAACCAATCAGCTTCTTTCTTCAGTTTGTTCAGTTAAGATTTGAAAATGAGACAGAGAAGCTGATTGGTTGCCATGCACAGCTGCTCCAGATTTTGTCTGCTCCAGTTTTAATAAATTCCCCTTGGTGTGTTCTGGCCCGATTCTGTCCAGAATGCACTGCATCGCATTGCGGCCGGCTCACTATGTTGAGGAGCAGGAGGGGGCATGGCGGTCCATTGAAGTGAATGACACCGTAGCGACGCCCTCCGGCCACAATGCGATCGGCCGCATGGGAATGCAAGGCACATTATGCCTGCGGTCTGGTCCGAACAAAATGCTGCAAGCACTATTTTGTACGGACCGGACCGCAGGCATAATGTGCTTTGCGTTCCCGTGCGCCCCGATCGCATTGCGGCCGGAGGGCATGGCTACGGTGCCATTCACTTCACTGGACCACCACGCCCCCTCCTGCCCTGCAACATAGTGTGCCAGCCGCAATGCAATGCAGTGCATTCTGGCCAGAATCGGAACGCACTGTGTCTGGTGTGAACATGGCCTTGCTCTAACTGAATCTTTATATAGTCCCATCTAAAGTAAATGTAAAGTAATATTAAACGCTTTTTTTTTTTTTTTTTCGATAATGAGTCCACATCTAACAAATATACATCGCCCAGTAAAGTGTTTCTTTACATTTTGCCCAAACACTTACGGCCATCATGTTTCCAAACAGCTCCAACTCTCTCAGCTCAATTTTCCTGGACTTCCTGTCCAGTACAAGATCACAAGGGATAGTACAGTCTCCAACTGCCGTCCATCTATTAGCTTGGAGAAGGGAGGAAGTAGGAGCAGGGCGTGGGGTAGTGTCTTGCCTTGCTGTGTCTGTGTATTTGTGAAGACACACAGCTTACTATCACTCACAGGGGTGGCTCCATAGGATCCTGCAAAGGAAAGGAGCCCCCCTAAAACAGGATAGCAGATACAGTGCTCAGGGGGCCAGCTGATTCTCCAGGAAACGAAGGGGGTTTTCACTAAGCTGCTAAATAGCCCCAGCGCATTTGGGGAAACCGAAGTGAGGAACACAATCGCCTCAGTTGATCCAACATCTGGATCAGCTGAGGCGAGCCTTCGGCAGTTCAGTTTTTGCTGTTTGCCCCCTATGAGAATAAAGTGATGCATTTGGCTCGGTTATTCTGTTCGCTACCTCAGAGGTATTGTGAATAGCCCGTACAGCAGCCCTTTGGTTCGGCTGAACCGAGGGCTTCCCACAGCCGAAACGAGCCGAAGGATTAGCCGAAGGATCGACTTAATCCTTCGGCTCCTTAGTGAATAACCCCCTAAAACTTTAAACATCAAGGAGCAGCATCAATTGTATGTGATTTAATTACCATTTTAAATAGTTTAACATCCTTTTGACTTTAATTTCTATTTAATTAGCAGTCTTGCTTGAAAGGTTAAATAAAGATTAAAATAGAAACTTTGACTTGCCCTTCCTGGAATAAAAGCTACTCCGGGCTGCTTGCTGTGCTGCCCAAAATGAAAAGCATGAAGTCTTTGCTCACATGATCTATGCAGAAGAGGAGGATCAATCAATCTGAATTATGATCCTTCAGCAGAGATCATTTGACCAAGCTTTTGGGTCTGTGAGTAGCACTAGAGGGAGCTCGAAGTAGCATTTTCTCCAGGACAGGTAGGCAAGCCCGGCGCTACCGCAAGGCAAGCGGCCGCCTGAGAGCGCTGCAGGGTGAGGGCGGAAAAAACAGGGCATTTTGACAAGTACATGTACTTGTCGAAATGCCCCGATGCTTGCGCTATGTTTTTTTTTTCACTTCCTCAAACAATTCATCCCCACACAGCTACCTCCTCATGTATCACTTGCACCTCACTATTAGATTGTAAGCCCTCACAGGCAGGGCCCTCCTTACCATCTTGTCTTGAATTGTATTGTGATTGTAATGTCTTCCTTATATTGTAATGCGCTGTGCAAACTGTTGGCACTATATAAATCCTGTGTAATAATAATAATCTTCAGTCCTTCTTTTAAGGTGTACCTGTGCTTTACCTGACTATTCACCACCTATTAACCACTTGCTGACCGGGGTGTTTATACCCCTTCCTGTCCAGGCCATTTTTCAGTATTCAGCGCTGCGGTACTTTGACTGACATTTATTCCGTCATGCAACGCTGTACTGAAATGAATTTTATACCATTTTTTGGGGACAGATAGAGCTTTCTTTTGGTGGTATTTAATCACCACTACGGGTTGTTTTTTTTACTATATAATGAAAAAAGTACCGAAAATTTTGG
>NW_017306464.1:1178652-1196956 GCF_000935625.1 Nanorana parkeri | reverse complement strand
TGATCTCCGGCCGCAGAGCTGCTGTGCCGGTCCTGGGCTCACACCGGGCACAGCAGAGCACGGGATCGGCAGCAGCGGCGGAGGGGGGGGGGCGCACACCCGCACGCATATTACAAGCGATCGGGTGTCTCTACAGATGCCCGAATGCTTGTATGTAAACAGCCATTGCTGGCTGTTTACATTCAAAGCCGATTTGCCGCTCGTGAGCGCCGCCTGGCACGAGCGGGACAGGGTGGGACGTCTAAAGACTCCCACCCGCTCTCAAGAAGCCGCTGTCCGGCCGTTTAATTACAACGGCCGGACAGCAGGTGGTTAAAGCAACCTGGAATGCTCTGGCCGGCAAGGGGGCAGCAGGTTCCAAGTGACCCAATGAGATGCTGCCTGAGGCAACTGCCCCAGGCTGGCTCATTATAGGGACGGCCCAGGTTTTACCCAACTTATATCTATGCCCCCTCTCCAGCAAACTATTTTTTTTCTTCGCTCCTCTGCTGCTCTATTCTGCCACAGGTAGCACAAAAAACTGCCCTGAGTAATTTGGGCCTGTCACCAAGAACCAGCGCTGGCCCATGCTTCTCTATACGTGGTAGTAAGGAATATTTGTGTCCCTCGCGATGGCTGAAGAGTACAAAGGCTGTTTCTGGGGAGGCATTGAAGAGAACCTGTTGTCATGCCCTGCGTGTACAAAGCATACTTTTGCTTTAAGATTTATCCATCCCAACAAGACTGTTTACATAGAATTATGATACAATACACTGTACATACTAACAGCTAAAAAAACCTGTTCGATAAAGCACATGATGATGTTCCATTTCTTGTAAACATCAACATTATACCAGTGCTTTGGCAACAGTCAGAGAGAATTTATCGCACTTTGTTGTCTTCATCGAAAAGGAGAAAAAAAGAAAACAATTACATAATACAGAAATCATGAGATCGACACGATGCTGGAAGTTCCTTCTTGACGTCAGGTCAGGTGATCAGTGAATTCATCTGCTAAGAAGAAGAGACAATAAGTTTACTTGCAGCATGACAAAGAATAGGAGAAGAAAGTCTGACCAAGTTTTTCACCAGGTTTATTGTTATAAAGGGGAAACATTTATCATTTCTATAATAGTCCGAGAATTCGGGCCAGCCCGTGGTTAGGAGCATAGCAAAAAAAACACCGCAGATGAGGAAGATGCAGATTTTCTTATCTGATTATATGGCAATTGCAAATGATTCTTTTATTTTCCCCCTAGTGATGACGTTATTTTTAGGTTGGCCTTTTATGCTCAAAAAAATGACTGGCTATGCTCCTGACATGGCACTTGTATTGATTATTGAGGGTTTCCTGACATTCTCACATTTAGTTTACTAATTTGTATTGAGATTGTAGTCCATCACGGGAGCGAGCTTGGAGTGATGACTACTTTACAACACACACAGGGACCATGGGGAAAAAAAAGTAGCCCCCCTCCAGAAGGAAGGACAGTGTCAGCACCAATTCAGAGATGATTTTAGGATCTACAGCCGAGTGATACACAAATAAGATACATTTTTGATAATAGTTAAGGCACTTGAATGCACTTTTAAGATTTAACTCCTGAGTTTAGTATATATTTGTATATATATATATAAGACAGTCTCCCCACACAAATCTTGCTTATTCAGTCTCGTTTATTTCTTGGTATAAAAACTTGCACAATGTTCAACAGTTTAAGGCATCCCCGCCCTTTATCGGGTACACAAGTAACAAATATGACTACGTTACACAATGTTATAAAGTCCCGGTACCAGAGACCACACATAGCTACATAGTTACATAGTTAGTCAGGTTGAAAAAAGATACAAGTCCATCGAGTTCAACCTACAGAGATAAGAGGAGAGAAAAAAAAGAAGAAAAAGCTAAAACTAGAGATGTCCCGATACCGGTACTAGCATCGGTATCGGGACCGATACAGGGCATTTTGAGAAGTACTTGTACTTCTCAAAATGCCCCGATACATAGCGCCGAAGCTTGCGCTATTTTTTTTTTTTACCTTCCGGCTGCTGTTTGGGAGAGCAGTGGCGAGTCAGCGCTGGTCCGGTGGGAGGAGCTCCAAGTGGCGTCCTAATTTAGCTGGCAGGCGAACGGGCAGTCGCCGGCCAGCTAAATTAGGACCCCCACCTGGAGCTCCACCCACCGGACCAGAGCTGACTCGCTGCTGCTCTCCCGCACAGCGCTGACAAGGCACATCATGAGGCACCATCATCAAACAGTGAGTGAGGGCAAGGGTGGTCCCTATGTAGAAACTATTAATATTAGCAGAGGATAATTGTAAATCTATTGCCTGCAGTGTGTGCTCTATATGTACCACATATACACACTGCAGGCAATAGATTTACAATTCTCCCCTGCTAATATGAATGGATTAAATGATGCATAGTACATAATATGTAGTTGTACTATGGATCATTTAACCCATTCATGTTAGCAGGGGAGAATTGTAACTCCATTACTGCAGTGTGTATTCTATATGTAGTACATATATACAGTACATATTCCCAATACGCTGCAGTAATAGATTTACAATTATCCTCTGCTAATATTAATAGGTTAAATCACTAGTCACCTGTCCCTTTAAAAATAATTATCGGTAATTGGCATCGGCAAGTACATGAGGGGAAGTACTTGTACTTGGTCCTGAAAAACTGGTATTGGGACATCCCTACCTAAAACAGTATTACTAGCACCGTGACTCTCCTACACCTGTTACCATTTGTCCTAACACATTCTATTAACTTTCTTACATTTCAACCTAATTGTATACAATAAAGAATCATGATTTCACAACCTAAAAATCACAATGATTCAGAAATGTATCCAATCTTATATAAACATATCCAATGTCATAGCTGTAACTTCTTCATTTAACTTGTTATGTTTTACTTGTGTTACATTTTCAGTTCTCCTCTTGTAACTTGATAAATAGAATTATAGTCATCAAGGCATAAACCACAAATGAAGACTGATGTATGATGTTGGTTAATCAAAAATTCAACAACAGCATGGGGGGATTTCATTTTTATTCCCCTTTATCATCAGTGTACATTAAAAACCGGAAAAACATGGAATTGATTCCCTATGTCTATTGCCTAAAAATGTAGATGCTGCAGTATATTTTGATGTTTTTACTACAGAATGTATGCCTAAAGGCCGGTAGGGGGGCAATTTGAAACTCTTGAATATTAGGATTTGCCAAAATGTGCCAATGTTTTTTTAATTATTTCTAAACTTACTTACCTTCCTCCGACATCCGTAGTGCAGGGGGGCTGACATCACTATCCTTCCTTTGAGATCCTGTGGAATGCTGAGTAGCTCCAATCTTGCACGTTTATGCTACAACACTGTCCTTGATCGTGCTAATGATCATGCCGAAAGGAGCATGATGTCACCTTCGCCACCTCCAAAAACTGGGGACAACTTAAGTATATTTATTACCCATTTCCCCACAGGTTTTTTTTTTTCTACTTAAAGGCTGCATGCACATGGCTGTCTGAAGCTGTATAACATAAATGACTGCATACAGCTTCCCATAGAAGTCAATGGCTGTACACGGCATTATGCTGATATATGCCGGACTTGCATAAAACATGTGCATGCATAAAGGTGCACAAACCAGAACATAGACTGTCTACGCACGTGTCGTGCACATGTTTATGCAATTCCAGTGTATGCCAGTGTACAGCCATTGACTTCTCTGGGAGGCTGTATGGAGCATCTGCAGCTTCCTGGTGGGGAACATACAGTGAATTTATGGCTGGCTCCACCTCAGTTGTTATTGTTTAATGACAGATCAGCGTCCCCAGGTCATTTGGGGGTGCTGATCTGTCATTAAAACTGGGCGAAGCGAGCCATGAAATCACGGCTGCCTCCGCCCAGCTGTCATTTGCGTGGAGAAAGGTCAGCTTCGGCTGACCTTTCTACAGGCTTCGGCTGTCACTTCGACTCAGTCAAGCTGAAGCATATGCCTTCGGTTCGGCTGAGCCACTCGGCTGCCTTTGGCTGCTGTATGGGCTATAGTGAATAGCCCGTACAGCAGCCCTTCGGTTCGCCTGAACCAAAGGGCAGAGGCGGCAGAAGGATCAGCCGAAGCTATGGCTGGATCCTTCGGATCCAGCCATAACCCCCTTATTGTTTTTTGTTTTAAACGGCACTTTTTAAAAGGGACTCTTGAGCGAGAAGAATTTTGTAGGTGACCTTCTGCAAATTAACAAGAATAGCTAGCTTCAGACCAGAGTGTGTTTGGTTCATTTATTCACTGGAGTGCAACAAGCCAGAGCGGCATCCTGGGATTTTGTGGTGGAGCATGTGGTGAGCCACTAACCTTGGGCATTATACATTTGTCCTTCCTTCTGCCCTCTGTGTATTCTGCCAGAAAGCTAGTGAGCTCCTAACTTCTTTGCACCCTGTCTCTGCTGCACTAAAATCCCAAGCAGTGTTATCAGCCCTGCCCTGTTCTATTCTGTGAACTACAGGAATTCCCCCATGTTATGGAGATGGAAGGGGTTTCCCTTAGTCCAAAGTACAGTGAGTGAACATTGTCACCCTTGGACAGTGAATTACGCAGTTGAAATATCTACACTGTATATGAAATATATTTTACCTGCCAAAGGATTTACAGTATATTTCTGTCTATAAAGGCAGAGCCATGCTAGGCAGCACACACCGGCTGGTAAGGCAGAGCCATGCTAGACAGCACACCCAGGCTGCTAAGGCAGAGCCATGCTAGGCAGCACACACGGCTGGTAAGGCAGAGCCATGCTAGTCAGCACACCCAGGCTGGTGACCTGACATTTTTCTATGTGTAGTTATGCAATAAAGTTTGGTCGCTTCCCAGCTTTGAAATATAAATGTAAATTGTTTTGTGATGTAATAGATTTCCGGTATAAAAATAGCAGACTTTCTAAAAAAAGCAACTGTAATCAATATTGACTTTCATCATCTGAATTTTCCTTTATGTAATTCCATCTGCCTTTGCCTTCAAGGGGAAAAAAAAAAACCTGGCGAGGGTGAGCGGGTTTATCTTCTGTTCACACACCCTTTGTGTAATGACCTTATAAATTTCCTCTGCTCATTCTTTTCAAGGTTTATGGGTCACAAAGCCTAAGGTGTGACAAAAATGCATTACACCTATCTGCAAGAGCTTGGCCTGATAAGCAGACCTATGAGGGAAGGGGTTGCTCTGCCATCTAGGGGACACGTTGCTTATTGCTAGCTGAATCACGCATTCCTAAAAATTCATATCTACCTTTCATAGAACACAAGATGGTAATTTTATTTCTGTGGTGGAATTGTGACAATTAAAATATACACTTAAAAGTGGAAACTTTATGGATAGGTCAAATCCCCACACCAGCCAAACCCTTTTTTAACTTCTACATAAAACAGAAGTCATCAGCATGCGCAACTAGATCGATTGTTTATGGACAATATATTGATAGTATCAAATGAACTCCAGTTATACTGGTAATTACTCCAGAGAAGATGTATGCACCGATCCTGCAACCTGGTTGGTTGGATAGGGAAACATCCATGTAACAGCACTGTGAAGAAAACATAGGAAACTGGCGCACCAATCTAAGTGCAATATAAAGTGACTATTTAATAAGGTTAAAAGTAATGCACTTACAGGTTATTAAAAAAAACATCTCGCCTGTCACACATCAGATGAAAGTCCCATCTAAGCTGCTGGTCCGAGATTGCTATCAGGATATGGAGAGAGCAGAGTCCAGTTCGGTCCAGAAAGATTCCAGGACGCCTGTGCTGGTGTGTGTGTGTAAGAAATAAAAAACGGGCTATTGCAGTGTGCAATGATACCTTTCTTATTGGACTAACATATTATTTAAAAGTCATTGCTTCTTCAGGTCAGAAGCAAAACTATTGAAAGCTTGTCTTTTAAATAATATGTTAGTCCAATTAAAAAGGTATCATTGCATACTACAATACTCCATTTTTTTTTTACATCTTCTCTACTGGACTAATACGGCTTACCCATTTACATTATATATATATATATTCAATTAGCAATTCAATTTCCTGCACTTGCGTTTGCTTTCTCTTATACTTTGACATCACACATTATTCAACACATTTGGTTTGATTTACTATTTACTAAAGGAGCAGAGGCTGCTCACTTAGCAGCATTTACTTCGATTTTTGCTAGCATGTGATTGGTTCATTAAAGTGAACACAGCTTTACCTTATTTACGGAGATCAGCAAACTTTCAATTTGCAAAATAAACCATCTCTACTCCTCCAGGAAATTATCCCCATGAAATCATATGATACGTGTTCTACTTATGGTTTACTTATCTGAATGATGACGTAATGAAATATAAGTTATGTTGATAGATATGCTGTTCTCCAAATGATATTGATAGTATGCAAACATAAAGATATGTTTTACAAGACAAAATCCATAAAGTCTGATAATTGAAAGAAGTTTCTTTCATGTAGGAAGGACAAGTTCACCTCCCGAATTCTCCACCAAAAATAATACTGTGCTGTTAATATTATTATAGAAGTTGAGATGAGGATGAGACCCCCCATAACAGACACAGCAGGTGTCTGGAGCTGGGAACTGTAATATTGACACCCCCTAGGGTAAATCAGTAGTAGATAAGGAAGTCACCGTCACTCCAGTATTTGCTCAACCGACCCATCTTTATTAATGTCGGAAGATTACATCGCAGTGTGAAACAATGTTTTGGAACCATCTCCGTTCCTTCATCAGGCAAACAAATTGATGACCACCACCACTTTGCCTGATGAAGCAACTGGCATGGTCCCAAAACGTTTCTTCACACTGTGATGTAACCTTCCTGCGTCAATAAATACGGGTCGGTTGAGCAACTACTGGAGTGCCGGTGACATCCTTATCTACTTCTGATTAAGTGGCGGCACCATCCATGGTCACTGCAGCACCCACGCGTGAATTACAGGTTCGTGACGGTTGCATGTATCTGACCCCTGGAGTAAATGACTCAACCTGCCAGGCATTCAGATGAAGTCACAGTTTCTGAAGCCTATAGGGAAGGTGTGTTATTACTACAGTCAGCAAGTATGAATAGACTGTCATTCTACACTATAATATGCTATTATAGTTAGAGAATAATAAACATTCTATTGTAAGTGAGTCACTGTCCCCGTGATGATGAAATGTATCTGGTGTGACTAAGCCACAGGTTAAAATGTGAGATAATCATTTCCGCTCCTATGGAGCGCCGTGTGAGGTTATGTAATGCAGCGCATTAGCAAGTGACTTGGCAGAATTCTGAAAGCGTGCTTCGGTGACGTCAGAAATGTCATAAGTCACAATGCTTAATGTTTCTACCGTACTACTGAACTCTGGAAATTCCACACCGGTGGATGCATATAGATCCTAACTTGCATGACAAGCATATACAGGTGCATGCGGGTGTATGTGTTGGTTCAGTTTCTGGGTGGAGGGCTAAGGAGGTTAAAGCGAAGTGCATTTGTTGTAAAGAAATAGCATTAAAGTGACATGAAACTCAGGAGTTAGATCTTAAAAATCCATTCAAGTACCTGAACTATTAATAAATATGTATCTTATTTGTGTATCTCTCGGCTGTAGATCCTCAAATCATCTCTGAATTGGTGCTGACACTGTCCTTCCTTCCCATGGTGCCTGTTTGTGATGTCAAGTCATGATGGGCTGAACACACCTGAGTTCGGTTCGAATTCGAACTTTAGAGCATGGAAAAAGTTTGAATTCGAACTTGAACTCAATGCAAGTCTATGGGGCTAGAACTTTGAAAATCAATTGACCCCATTTTAAAGGCTTATATGCAATTTATTGGCCATAAAAAGGGTATGAGGATTCGGGTACTGCCCTGGGGGACATGAATCAATGAAAAAAAAACTTTCAATGGAATACAATTTTTAACCATTTGCCGTCCGGAGCAATTTCTTACATTTGCACACACATGAAAAAATCTGAATGTTTGGTTAGAAAGCAGCTTCAGACCCCCAAATAATTATATATTTTCTGAAAGCAGAGACCCTGAAGAATACAAAGATGCTAGTTGGAATTTGTTCATGTCGCATGATATTTGCGCAAGCATTTATCAAACGAGTATTTTTAGGATAAAATACAGTAAAATTAAATTTAGTGCACAGAAACAGAATATAATGCCCAATTTATTGGTAAAATATAAAAGACAGGGTCACGCCGGGTAAATAGATACCAAACATGACAAGCCTTAAAACTGCGCGTGTCCGTGAAACCGCAAAAAACTACAATAACCAAAATTTCCCATAGGCGACGCTTTAAACGCTTTTACTGGTCATCAGTTTAGTGTTAACAGTGATTGATGGACCTAGAATTATTGCTCTCACTCTGACGCTCATGACGATAGGTAACATGTGTGGCACAATTTTAGTTTTTTCACATAGGTGCACCCGATGCGTGTTTGCATTGTATGTGCGTACACGTGGGGGGCAGTGGACTTTAGAATCTATTTTTTTGCATCTTTCATTTTTTTATCTGTTACTTTGATTTCTACAATTTCTTTTTTGTTACACTCAACTTTATTGCTATCACATAGGGGACTAACAATCCCCCTATGTAATAGCAAATATAATTTGACAGGTCCTATGGAAACATCAGAGGTCTTTCAGACCCCTAATGTCACCTAGGGACCCCAAAGAAGCTGATGAAGCAGAGATCTGAGCCCCCCAGTGGGTTGGCTCTATCCTCTGAATAATAAACTTTTACTAGACTTTTTTAGATTTGGATAGAGTAGGAAATGCTTCAAAACCCCTATCAGGGGTACTAATCTTCCCACAATGTATCCAGATTTAAAGATATGGGTTCAGATACACTTTAAAGCAATTCTACAAGCCAGGTCTGACATTGCAAAAGAATAATATTTTAAAAGTGACAATTTCACCAAAACAAGACTGGAATACTCACCTCTCCTGCTGCCCATGATGCTGATATCTGGAGTAGTAAAGAGAAATGGTGGGCTCAAAATCCTGCAGAATCTGACACTTCTAGGAGTGTCAATTTCCTGGTTCCCCCACTGACTGCTGTGTTTCCTCTCACTATCCTCTTCTATAGGACACAGTAGCCACACGGGGGGGTCAGTGGGCTGAACCACTAAGCCTAGCGGGGGACCAGAAATCCAACACTCCCAGGTAATCAGATACTCCCAGGATCAATCATGTACAGCGTTATTTCTTATAAAGTTTAACAGAAAGTTATATTTTGTGCATTTAGAAACACATCAAGCCTTCTTTAGAAGCAATCTGTAGAGTTGGCCCGGACCAGCTCCTATTGAAGACCATTCCACATTGGCTGTAAAGAAGCCTTTCCATGGAAGGAGGCTAAACCTCTTTCACACCATTGGTTGCTAAAACACCGGTGGACAGCTCAATAGTCTCATAGGTTGTTATGATGCGCCCACCTACTTCCTAGATACCAGTGATGCTGTGCGGCTCAGCCACCAGTCAATCAATGACGCTGTGCAAGCCACATGTCCCACCCACCCCAGACCCGTCAACCACCATCTTGCTTCCTGGGCTCTGGTGCTCCTCCTGCAGGCCCGGGACCGGCATTCCATTCACTGATCTCCTCTTCACTGAATAAACCCAGAGGCAACAATGATTCACAGGGCTATTCACTAAAGGGTGAAGGGTTTGGAGAAGGCAGGGGAAGTGAACAATCTAGGACAAAGTAGCTGAACTGGAAAAATTCCTCAATTCAGCTCACTTTCCAGATCAGCTATGTTGTCCTCGATTGTTCACTTCTACTGCCTTCTCCAAACTCTTCACCATTTTTGTGAATAGCCCTGTAAGTGCTATTACATAGGGGCCAGGGCAGCCCCCTATGCGATAGCAATAAAGTAAAAGAAAACAGAAAATATTTTAAAAAATAAAGTTAAACAAAATAAATGTAAAAACACCCAAACAATTATCCAAAGTTCACCGCCCCCCTGCGTACATGCACATGCTAACACGTTGTGTGCGCCTATGTAGGAAAACGAATATTGTGCCACACATGTAAGTATTTCTGTGCATGCCAGAGGGAGAACAATAATTCTAGGGCCATCATTTATGGTAAACTCTAAACTGATGATCTGTACGGGCTTTTAAAGTGTCACCTAATTTGGGCTATCATAGTTTTTTTACCGTTTTACGGGCGCACGTAATTTTGAAGCTTGGCATGTTGTGTATCTATTTACTTGGTGACACCTCATCTTTTATATTTTATATTTTACCAAAAAAAATTGCAAATGCTGCCATATTATTCTACAGGGTCTCTGCTTTCAGGAAATATATAATTCCGGGGGAAGTAAAGTGATTCTCGGGCCTAACAGACAGGCTGCTGTAACAAATTAGTTAGAGGTGCGCCGAAATGGAAATGTCAAAACCGGAAAAAAAAAAAATTGTTAGGCCGAAACTGAAACCGAAGATTGACCTTTTAAAATAGAAAAAGAGATTGAGGACAGCCCCTGTTATCAATGAACAGGAATCCTCTATGAGTGTTCCTGTCCATTCATAACATGAGGACAGAGTATGTTTACTATAACCACAATCATGAATGGACAGGAGGTGATGAAGATCACTTCCCATTCATTCATAATTGAGGATATAGTCAACCTGCCATGTCCTTATGAGGGGGGCTCAGTGGGCCTCTGGGTGTTACTTGCCCCCTGGGCCAAAAGTTGCCAGTCAGCCCCTGTCCTTAATCATCTATAAACACTCAGCGATCACTGATCGCCGAATGTTTGCATTGACTCTCCTTCCTGCCACGCTGTCACAAGAGGCTGAGTGAGCGGTGCAGGGAGGAGAGCTCAGCCTCCTATGACAGCGTGGGCTGTCTCCGCCCCCACACTGCTCTGCTGGACTGTAATAGGAGGCTGAGCGGTGTGGGAGGAGAGACGCTAGCCAATCACAGTGCTCTCCTCCCGCAGCGCTCGGCCGGCTGTCACACTTTCTCTTCTCCCCGCTGGGATACAGAGCAGCGCCTAGCAGGGAGCAAAGAAAACAGGGATGCGCCGATGTATCGGCAGGAAAATGGCACTTTCGGCATTTAGCCAAAAGTGCCTTTTTCAGCCGATATGTTTCGGCGGCCGATATAATTTTGGGGATGCGTATATATGCATCCCCAAAATTAATGTATACATACAAATACATACAAAGTTTCCTTTTTTTAAATTATGTATCATGTTTGGATGTGTAACTCTGACTCCACTTATCTTATCTCACTGTTTTATTAGCTGTCAGTAAACAGTTCCTTCCCCTTTCATTTATCTTCTGTTCAGAATCCCTTAAAGGGCAATGGCTGTTTAGTTTTATGATATTTAAAGGCATAGTCCGCTTTAAAAAAATAAAAATAAAATCATGGGACGAAGTCGCGCTGGACATAGGGCGGAGCATCTGACGTCATCACTTCAGTGGAGCTGGATGGACGGGAGATGTATTACATTTGCTGTACTCTAGTACATTGAGGGAATCCCCTGTGGGAATCTTATATGCTGGCTATTCTTGCCATTGTGTGAGTATCTGTTTTTATCTAATACATTTTATATTTTTGGATGGTACGCACTATGTATCTTCTGCTTTGTTTCTTTTCGATCAGATGTGCGTATCTACGCCCGGTAAGGATCTATTTTACTCTGGTACTACGGGCCTCCCTCCCCCTCTTAAGCTGCCCATACACCTTGCGATCATCGGACTAAAAGTTTTGCCCGATGATCGAACCGTCCGATGAGGCGGCCCCATCCTGCCTCGATTATCACAAGGTTGGATCAGCGATGATTAAAAGAAGAGAAAAAGTGCTTAAGACCTACTCTGTGGGTCCACAGACCCAGGTGAGCACTCCTTTGTAAGTTGTGCATTCACTTGGTGGAGGTGAAGGATTACCAAACAGTCTGTTGTCCTGCACACTATAAAGTCTGCTTCGGAGGACTGCTCATGTTGTTTGTACACATTGCATCGCATTGTTTGCATTGGTTATCTGCACCGCATCGCTTGATTCGTTTTGGACTTTATTTCACTGTGTATGTTATGTGTTTTGAGTTCGGCCTATAATCATTGTTGTATATTTCACTGTTTACATTTGATTGTTTCTTCAGCTCGGCACATCATTGCATGTATATTTTGTAGTATACCAGATATAATTTTAGTGCTTAGCAGCTCTTTTTCACCTTCTTTTTTTTTTGCATCATCACTGGCGCAGATCTTTTTTGTTTATTTGATAACATTATATGAGATTTCAAAGACACTGGATTGAGTGACAAAGAGTGACAAAGACACTGGATTTCAGTCAGGATCAAGAAGTTCTTTCTGTACTTGCAGGAAACATTCTTAGCCCAATGAAAATAAATATACCAGTAATACATACACCAGTAAAATGTCATAAAATCAATCAAAGGAGTGCGGTGGAAATTTTTTCTCAAACAAACAAAAATTGTAACTGTGAATGTGTTTTTGTTTGAGAAACTTGTGATATTCTGGCTGTTAGTCCCCGTTCACACCAGGCGTTCCGTGAACACGCGGCAAACACCATGCACTGTGACGTACATTCACGGAACACGTCAAAAACACCAAAACGCACTTGCAGTGCCATTACAAGTTGTTGGCACCCCAAACATGGTCGGGAAAATGCACGGTTTTCCCACGTGCTTGCGCGAGTTCAAACTTACACAAACACGCAGGGGAAAAACACGGAATGCATGTCACAGAATTTGCTACATGCACTACTTTCCCACGTTTTACGCATGTGCAGGAACCCATTGAAAGCAATGGGGACGCATGGCAAATGTGGGGGACGAAAACGTCCGCGAACACACTTCACCTCAATGTGGTGGGAACGGGAACTTAAAGGCTGAGTTCGCCTTTCTGACCACATCTCACACCCCCTTCCCATCTCACGCCCCCCACCCACACTTACAGGAATCAGAGGGTTCTTTTTCCCGCAGACTTGTTCAGATTCACCGCACTTGTAGTTCATTGACACTTCCTCATGTCCATGTTCCTGAATGCCTGTGCCTTGGACAGGAGGAAGAGTCTGCAGGAGCCAGAGCATTGCACCTGCTCATCACGGTTGCAATGCTTTACTGTCTCCAATGAAGAAAACCAATAAATACACTTTTTTTCTTTTTCTATTGTGAAGAAGTATACATTATTTATTAATGTATTTATTTATTTGCTTGTTTGTTTTCCCTTTCATTTCCATTTCAAATCAACGATTTACAGTGGCACAAAAACCACAAAACCTAAATTTCTGGGTGACCATGCGTGCTCAGCGCTGGACTGACATTCCTACTAATGTCATGAAAGTAGCCACTGCATCTGATATTTCTAATTGCCTGGCTATCATGCTGACACTTTGGCTTCACAGCTTTGAGTCACCAACATGGACAAGTCTCTGGCTTTCCTGATTTGCATATCCGATCCAGGTCCAGCCAGCATAGTCCAAAGGAGGTTTGCAGTGGCAGCCTTCTCTGGTCCCACAGCCGCCTGTCCTACCACATCCGAAGCTGACCGCAATTTTGGTGTCTGAAAAGTCGGGCACGCGGTCATGGACCAAGAGCTCAATAGTTGCATGAGAGAGGATGGGTCCCGGCAGCATACCTCATCCCGGCAGGTGAACGTCCCCTCCTCTCTTTGCAGGGTATGCACGATTGCTGCCCCCCCCCCCAATAGCCCCCAGATCAGCAGCACCCGCCACCCAGCTGTAAACCGCCCCCCCCTGGCCCTGCTCTACAGCCTCAGGCGGCATGCAGTGTAGGGGCGGCCCTGTATGGAGAACCTGGCTTTCTTCAGAAGAGCTTCTTGTCTTATAAAATTGACCCTGGAACAGGTAAAAGCTGCTTTGCTTTTTTTGCTTTAAACATATAATAACTTCAGTTCCTTTTAGAAGATTATAACCACCTCAGATAGCTGATCTCACCAAATACCTTTTCATCGACGAAGAGCTTTATTGCATGCAGCGGGTTACAGCAGACAACAGGATACAACAGATAAATGAACAGATGGCATTTGAAGGTCAGAGATGGTAATGTTTCCAAGCATGCAAGCAGATTAATATGTGGCCATTTTACTGTCAGGCATTTTGATGCCAGAAAGGACTACCTCATGAAGAAAGGGAAATACATCATAACTGGGAGAGAACACAAAAAATGTGGTGCAATAACCGAAACGACCACAAGATGGCAGTATAATAACCAGCTATACTAAAACCAAAGATAATGGCTTAAAGGAGAACTATGAGGTGAGTGCTTTTCACTCACCTCATAGTTCTAGTCGACCTGTGACAATGAGTCACAGGTCGGCTCAGTAGATCGGGAAGTGAGCGAACACATACCGGTGTTCGCTCACCTCCCGATCCTGTCAGCTCTCTGCCGTGACAGGGGAGGGGCTGGATTCCCCGCTCCGATCCGCCAGTGCTGACTGGCGGAACGGACGGGGGAGGGGGCGGGTACAGCTGGCTCTGCCTCTAGATAGGCAGAGCCAGCTATCACTCACGCAGCTGGGCGGATCCAGACATAATTGTCGGGATCCACTTCAGCTGCGGCGTCTCAGTATACCGCGAGCTGTAATTCACGGTATACTGAGCTTAGAGTGATGGGAGGGCGCTATTTGTGTCCTCCCGTTACCCTAAGGAGAACTATGGGGAAAAGCCCTAACCCCATAGTTCTCCTTTACGGAAAATGAACTATAAGAATTCTCAATTCACATTTGTATGAACCAACTATGACTATGAATTGTGGAACATTTTACAAATGTGTAACAGCACACCTGGCTACAGTTGTCCTTTAAACTGATATTTTAGTTATACTATAGCCTACCGGGCTGATTTAGCCTTGGCTTCTTATTTGCCTTGGATAGTCCAACAGAGAAATGTTACTGCTATAATTCACCAAATATTTTCCTGTCCTTCTGGGAGTTTTGGGTCTTCTCGTCCACCTTTGTGCGTCCCCGTCCTCCTCTTATATTCTCCATAATTTTAAAAAAAAACTAGCGGGGATGATGTGAGCCCCCGAAAGTGGCCACAGCCAGTGAGAAGACCTGGGAATTCAGCACAGAGATCCCACGGATAGAGTCCCTGAGGGATAGAAGAGACTATCACAGGGGTGAATATCAAATGTGGATGGACTGATCCTTTAAGGAATTTAGCGGGCTATATGTTTTTTATACTTATTGAACTGTATTCTATTTTCACTTAATAAAAGATATATTTTTATGTTGGGCAGACAGTATTGCTGTTCTAATTTCAATCACTATGGCATCTTCATGGGCTCAGTGAGTTATTTGATTTGGACTTTTCTTCAGCAGTTTCAGGGAAATGTCTGGTTCCTAATAAGTCCATCTGGAACTAAATCTCCTTTTATGATAATATCACTGGAAGCTCAGAAACTGAAATCTCCGTCCCTGCCTTCTCTGACATCCGTGACAGCCATTGATTACTGCGCTTTATTGCTATCCATCAGAGCTGATAACAGAGTGCATCGGAGGGTATCGGGGAAATCAATATGTGCAGAATTTAATTTTGTTTCAGAGAGAGTTGATCCCAAAGACCGGGAGCCTCAGACTGAAATATAACTGAGCTTGAACAGCAGGGAAAGTAGATGGGAAGTAGGCTGAGATAATGCTACATTTCAGGTAAAGTGGACGCTTCAGGAGCTTCACTGCAAGTCTGAAAAATCCCTGATGTGTCACAATATACAGCAACAGTATCATTATAAAGATATACTTTTTATTATTAAAACATTGTCCTTGATCTTGCTTAGGCTGAGATGGTATCATCGGTCTGCTGCAGGCAGGAAGAAACATTTCCTCAGTCTCCTCTCTCCCCAGTGATCAGACTGTAGCATTGTAATTTTGTAACAATTAGGACCCATTCACACGTAGCGACACTCATCTCGAGCGGATTTCCGCGCGACTGTACGGGGGACTTTCCAGCGATGATCACGCGACCTTCACCGTCGGGCTGCATTCAAACATAGAAACATCGCGCGACATCCGGGGGAAAAGGGGTCCTGCGCAAGCGACAGTGACGGGCGACGGGCGACATGGAGCTGTACATTAGAACAGCTCCATTGAATATCATTGGCAGGCGACTTCTCGCGATATCGCAGAGATTTACCGCTTAGTGTGAATGGTGCCTAAAGGTGAGGGGCTGCAGCACGGGCTGATCTATGTCACACAATCAGGAACACAGCTAAGAACTGTACAGACACCAGAATTAACATGACTGTGTCATCTCTGGACAACCGCACTCTATTAGACCCTTAATGTCACCTTTGCACTTCAATGAAGCTGATCAAGCACATTTCGTGCTCTATCAGCTTCCTCCTCTGCCTCTGTGGCCTGGGAACCGCACTCAGAAACCATTGCTTCCAGGTTCTCTGAGCAGGGAGGGGATCAGCAAATGGATGTTCACTGGTCTCCCTCTTTTCTATCAGCTGCCACCCACCATGTCAGCTCCGGGCTTGCAGGAGGAGCACGGAAAACATGGCAGGAATGTGAGGTGTGTGGGTGCACACCTGGCAACCTATGAAAGTGATCGGGCGACTCCATAGAGTGATTAGAGAACATGTGAGGTTGGTATTGCTGTCTGAGTCCTCATTATGAACATTTATTCTCTCCATTTGTTCCTCTCACTTCCTGCTTTGTCTGCAGGACAGGAAGTAAATAGAAATCTTCCCAGTAGGACAGAGATGGCCAAAAAAAATTCTGTCAGGGATTGTAACCAGGGCCATACCAATAATGAGGCAGCCTGAAGCAGTTGCCTCAGGCGGCATCTCATTGGGCCATGTGGAGAGGGTCCCCTGTCCTTTTTCTGGCCAGAGTGTCCCAGAACTATGTGCTCTTAGCAACCTGGGACGCACTGGCTGGCATCCCGCCCAGCTTACTGACTTCACTGGTTGCCAGGAGCAGAGCAGAATGCTCTGGCTAGCGTCCCACCCAACTCCTGGCAACCAGTGAAGTCAGTAAGCTGGGTGGGACGCCAGCCATAGCATCACAGGTTGCAAACAGCTCTTAGGAACCAGGGATGCTCTGGCCGGAAAGGGGGCGGCAGGTGTGACCCAATGAGATGCCAACTGAGGCAACCACCGACAACTTTCCCATCTCCCCCTTCCATAACGTTCACTGCCCCGGCCTCAGGTGGTGAAAAATGTAGGGATGCCCCTAATTGTAACTGTCTCCTACTTTATCCTCAATGAAACGTTTCAGCTTTAGATATGCTTTGTCTGGATAAGGTGGAACTTTTATTTAACTACAAATTTCTCCAAAAACCATTGTAATTGGAGCGGGGATTTGTCGCCGTGTTGTTGTATTCATTTGAATATTACATGTGTAGCCTGTGAACGGTGCAGTACAAAGCACTAATATTGTCATTCTACAACACCCGAATCTGTTACCGAGACACAGCTCATTACTCAAGCTGCTGTGGGCTACAGCTGACGAGATAATATAATCTTATGTCTGCAGCCCGTTCAGAGATAAAGCTATGCGCCAAAATGAAATTGTATTGTCCTTGAGGGAGCCGCAATATTAATGTATGCAAAGGCTCAATGCAGAGGCCCATTTTTCATATGAAATGTGATGACATTATTAAAGGGGATTTCTAAGAAAAGAGTTCATCCCATCTGTTGCAGCCCCTTTATGTAGTAACTTGAAGTGATCGTACATTATGTGATTTACGATTTGAGCTTTTTTTTGTTTGTTTTTTTTGGAACAGGAGTTGCAGATACAGATTTTACTTGTAGCTCCACCTGTTGGTGAAATCTGGAATGGCAGCATAATCATAAAAGATCTCACTGATTGGCTTAACCCGTTGACTGGAAGAGCTGGGCATTTTGAATGAAGTCATCCAGTGTAAAGTTGGTCACATTCCAAATCCAAAATTACAGTTCCAAATCCACATACTGCCGATAGCGCACACACTAGAACTCTGCGATATTCAATCTACCCATGATGAGAATAGCACTGTGCCATCATTCACCAAAGGAATGTTGATGGGAGCATTGTGTACTCCATGACAGGCATGGTCTTTGCAGAAGCATTAGAAACTCTGACATTTATTTATTTTTCAGTATTTTTCTTTCCGGGTTTCCTGCCATTCACAGGAACTTTGTTCCTTCCTGTTTTCTTTTTACACACCAGCACTGTGCACAGCTCCCAACTGGACAAAGACTTTGAGTGGCTGTAGATAGGCAGATGGCTCACTAAGAACAACAGTTATGCAGGCCATACACTGCTCGAATTTCAGCCTGGAAGTAAGTGTTCTGATAAATAATATTTTTA
>NW_017306464.1:1164130-1177500 GCF_000935625.1 Nanorana parkeri | reverse complement strand
ATATAATATATTAATAAATAATTCAGACTGTATCTAGACATGTTAAAAAAAATAATCCAACATAGCGCCACCTGTCAGATAAATGAGTGCACAAGCTCGGTATCCACAATTATCTCTTCATATAGTACCAAACGAGTGACCAGCACCTCACAAACAATAAAATGTCCATATTTAATGATATATCTTTTGTTAAAATCCATACCAGCCATACATGGTATCATCTGAAAAGCCGACGATTTAAAAAATGAAAGTTAAATAAGTCCCCCTGCACTCCTTGCAGCGTCTCCGGCCAAAATCACAATAATGGTGCTTGTAATGATACTGATGGATGGTGCCGTGCACATCAAACAGCAAATGAATAGGAATCACCAGCACTCAGCAAAAGATTTCAAATGATAAAGTCCATTTAATCGGACAGATCGTCATACATGTTGCAATAATTAAAAACCGACGTTTCGGTGCCACGTAGGGACCCTTCATCAGGGCAACAATGTAACACACCAAACCGGTGTGTTACATTGAAAAGGGGGCAACCCTAGCTGGCTATTACACCCACCCACAGAGCAGAGGAGCAGAACTGTATGACAACTTTCTCTCTCGGGTCCGCTCCACTGCTCAGTGGGTGGGTTTTCAATAGCCAGTCTGCTATTTCTTGCTGATACCAGGTCGGATTCAGGTATTTTGGGTATATACTTGCATTTAAAAATGTCATTAAAGATATATTAATGATTACAAAGCTGCATTATTTTGTGTCTTTTATATCTGTGTAAAGTTCATCTTTAAGCGGTCCTGACTGAGAAACCCTTCCCCATCACTCTGCACACAGGTCTCTGAGCCCCACATGGAAGAACACATCCTGCTTTCAAATAACAGTTTTGTGACTGTTTACACAGAACATTTCCTTATTTTGTTTTACTGAGGAAACTGAGAAATGTAAAAACAAACATAAAAAAGAAAATCCTGCTGCTGCTTTCAAAAGTGAAGTGGAAATGGAGGAAAAAAACGAAAGCTTCAGACTTCCAAAAACGGGACAAAAAGGAGCACAAAAGCAGATTTGTTGTCCTCCGCAACCAATCAGAATTCTTGGATAATGTGTTCCTTTAATAAGTATTTTAAATGAAGTTTAAAGTATACAGATCACTGACAACAATATGACAATACATCCCAGCATGGAACGACAACATGACACGTGTGGATACATTGGGCTGTGTGTTGGTGCAAAGTGTTTTCTTTAACCACTCGAGTCCCATCACCAGAAGACCTATGTGACTTCTGACTTGTTCAGCAACTGAGGCCAGTGGAGGAAGGAAAGTATGGCCTGCCTAAAATTCCTTAAACCTGTTATAATGCCTAGTAAGGACTAAGCACAGGTTCAGTTTAATTTCTAAACTCTGTGATCAGCAAATATTGTCCTCATACAAGAGGCATGTGTAATCTTCTTGAATCTTGGTGAGCTTTGTGTATTTCTTCCAGATCTGTGCAGTAATCCAGTGTGAGACTTGGAGCTTCCTGTAATAAAGACCGGTCACTGCTGCTCTCTCCTTGTGCAGGATGACTGGTCTTGTCTCCGCCCCCTCCTGTAATAAAGACCGGTCACTGTTGACTTCTCCTTCTGCAGGGTGACTGGTCTTGTCTCCACCCCCTCTTGTAATACAGACCAGTCACTGCTGCTCTCTCCTTGTGCAGGGTGACTGGTCTTGTCTCCGCCCCCTCCTGTAATAAACACTGGTCACTGCTGCTCTCTTTCCTTGTGCAGAGTGACTGGTCTTGTCTCTGCCCCGTCCTGTAATAAAGGCTGGTCACTGCTACTCTCCCCTTGTGCAGGGTGACTGGTTGGTTTCCGCCCCCTCCTGTAATAAAGACTGGTCACTGCTGCCCTCTCCTTGTGCAGGGTGACTGGTCCTGTCTCCGCCCCCCCCCCCACCCCCCGTAATAAACACTGGTCACTGCTGTTCTCTCTCCTTGTGCCGAGTGGTTGGTCTTGTCTCTGCCCCCTCCTGTAATAAAGACTGGTCACTGCTGCCCTCTCCTTGTGCAGGGTGACTGGTCCTGTCTCCGCCCCCCCCCCCACCCCCCGTAATAAACACTGGTCACTGCTGTTCTCTCTCCTTGTGCCGAGTGGTTGGTCTTGTCTCTGCCCCCTCCTGTAATAAAGACTGGTCACTGCTGCTCTCTCCTTGTGCATGGTGATAGGTCTTGTCTCTGCCCCCTCCTGCTGGCAGCCTATAGTGGGTGGGGTCTGCTGGGCCACATCTCTGCACAGGCTATGCATATCACAGCGATAATGTCAACACTATTTTTAAAAGGTAATATCATTACAAAGGTTTTTGGGGCACACAAAGTGGATTTATTTCCTCTGTGGTTACTTAGGAATATATTAAAATGAAAATGTTGTGCCTGGTGTTCACCTTTAAGTAATACGTAACAGTATTTTAATTTTTTAGGCTCTATGATATGTAAAAAATTGGCATTGCTCGGGGGGGATATTGGCTAGTGAGTGCGATGCTCATCATCACAATGCATTCAGAAATCAGGAAACTTCCTGTAGTGTGTGAGAGGTTTGTGCACATCCCTTGGAGTGACCTCAGCACAGAGATCCTCCGCTTTCCCACAGTCCTTATACAATGCAAGGAAAACACTATACAGCCTATGAAGCTGCAGAAAGGGGACATTTCATGAATTATATTTTCTATTTATTAAATGAATTCTCTGCATTAATGTGAACCTGTCATGCCACCAGCAATTAAGAGCAGAAGTCATAAGGCACCTGGATGTAAGAACCTGCACCTACTCAGCAGGTGAGCTTTAAAGCGACACTGCGTCACCAAAAAAATCTTAAAGGAGAACTATGGGGAAAAGCCCTGACCCCATAGTTCTCCTTTAAAGGCAGGTCCTTGCAAAAGAAACATCTTTGAAACTTCCTCCTCTCTGGTGTGCTGCCATCTCTTTTCTTCACTCAGCCTCCATCAGCCTTTTCAGCATTCAACACCTCTGTCAGTGTCTGATGCCTGTGTCCCCTGCCACTGGCTGTGGGTTCATCCTCCGACCCCTACATCACTACAGGACACAGAAGGAACGTAGGGGCCAGAAGAAGGAAGCACTGCACAACCACTGGCAGGGGATCCAAGCATCTAACATCCCAGGAAGTTTGGGATCTCAAGAAGTCTGATTGAGGCTGCAGGGCTTTAATGAAGTGAAAATAATAATAACAATTTTCTAGGATAGACTACAGTGTCACTTTCCCTACAAATTGGAGCCAGGTCACCAATCCCACAATGTACCGAGGCTCTAGGGTTGCCACCTTTTCTTCCAGGGAAACCCGAACTTTAGTGACACACTGAAATTTTTTTTGGGGGGAGTGAATTATGGCTTATTCATATGTACATACAGTAGAGTCACCCATTCTCATGTAAATATCACTGTCAAGGCTATTTTTAGTGGGGGGCCAGTAGCCCCTTAATTTCGGTTGCCCCTGTCTGCCTGACATCATTTGTCCAGGTTTCAGCTGCCATGAAACCCGGACACAGCATTCAAAACCCGGACTGTCCGGGTGAATCCTAGACAGGTGGCAACCCTACGAGGCTCCTACATTACAAAGTGGAATGGCAGGAGAGTGCCTAATCTCTGACTTGGAGTTGATGCCAAGTTGACAGCACCAGTGAGCCAATCAGGACTCAGATCTGCATATGTGATCTAAGACATTGACTAAGTAGTGAAGACATTGACTAAGCAGTCCAGTAATTGACTAAGTGGAGTGACAGACTGAAACGTGCAGTCATGGTATTACAATATTAGTTTCCCGACTGGTTCTCTTTAAAATGTAACTATGGGCAAAATCAAACACAACATATATAATCCAATCTGTCACTAGCATTAAAATAATTGTGTCTCCCACATAGTTTAATTACCACTTCCTGTAACAAGGTGACAACGCTGTTTGTTCTGCAATGAAATCAGTCGTGTCATCCGGTAGGATGGGTAGTCTTAGGCTAGGTTCACACCAAGGTGATTGGGCTGGTGAGCTGTTTACGAGCGGTGGTCGTGTGTTTATGTCTGTGCGATTTTGCTTTGAAAATCGAGCGGTCGTCGCGCAGTTTTCAATGCATAAAGATGTCTATGGGACCCAAACTGCGCCACAACCACCCAACATAGCTCCTGCACCTTTTTGCACAACAGGCGATTTCTACCGCGCGTCAAATCAAAAGGTGTAGACTTGAATGCAAATATCAGTGTTGTGCGATATAAATCGTCTAGGTGTGAACCGAGCCTAAGGCCTTGCTCACACCAGATGCAGTGTGTTCCGGCCCGATTCTGGCCAGAACGCAGTGCCTCGCATTGTGGCCTTCTCACTTTTTTGTGGGGCAGGAGGGGGCGTGGCGGGCCATTGAAGTCAATGGTACCGTAGCCACGCCCTCCGGCCGCAATGCAATCGGCCGCACGGGATCGCAAGGCACATTATGCCTGCAGTCCGGTGCGATCAAAATAGTGCTTGCAGCATTTTGATCGGGGTACTGGGGGATCGGTGTTACCTCCAGCATCCCACCCAGCTCAATGATGTCTCTGGTTGCCAGGAACTGGGCAGGATGCAACCCAGAGCTTCACAGGTTGCTAAGAGCTCTTGGCAACCTAAGACTCTGGTAGGTAAGGTGACCCAATGAGATGCCGCTTGGGGCAACTGCCTCAGGATGTCTCATTATAGTGACAGCCTGGGCTTAATAGTAATAAAGTAAAGTTAAAAAAAATATGTTACGTTAAAAAAAAAAAAAAACTGCATCACACACATGTACACGTGACACAATCTCAACTTTTACATTTTACAAAACAATTAAAATTTTTGTTTAATTTGTGAGCACTAAAATATTTTTTTTTTAAAGTTTGATAAGCAGCTTAGTACAAAAAAATTGCAATTGCCATCTTTTTTTTCCACAGGCCTTCTAATTTCCATAAACATAAAGTGTTTTACATTTGCTTGGACTTCCTCTTCAAAGTATCCCATTTTATCCATAATGATGCAGAACACTATGACTTTGACAAATGATTCTCGTTAATTTTATTAAAAGCCATAAAACGCAAGATAAATATTTTTAAAGGCAAATTAAATTTACAGAGTGCTGCAGAAGGTGTCAGGAGGGATTTAACCACCTGGTTAATATTCATGAAGAGAGGCTATAGAAGGAAAATAGGGCCCGACTGGTAAGAAATGTATGATAGGGAGTGGCTGTATTACACAGGACAACCAATCAGATTTCACAGTAGATTAGTAAATTAAATTAAAGAAGCATCTGACATAAATCAACTTACATCAGGAGCGACTATTTCTAGTGCAGGCACTTCATTTGCAGAGAGGCGAAAGAGATAACTATTTTAATGATGGCAGAAAAAGGCCGAGTGGTCCATCACGTCTACATATTTTTATTTATTGATTGATTTATTTATTTTAACCTTTGTGTCAATGTTTGTCCCAAGCATGTTTAAACTCACGTGCTTTTGACTGACTCACTACCGCTGCTGGAAGTCTGTTCCGTGCATTATTATTACTATATTATTAATATTCTGTCTGCAAAAATACATTTATAATGATTTCTGTTCAACTTTTTTCAGTTAGCATCACACATTTGCATTTTAAAAACTGGTCCAGGTTCAGTCCCCATGCACCATAACCCCCTCCCCCGCCCCCCCTTCCCGCATATATACCTTTATTTCTGCATTATTCATGCTGGTCAGCCATAGGCCCATCATCTACTTCCTGAAAAATGGCCAGTCCCTCCTCCTCGGCTAAGTGGCATAATGTCGAGTAAGTGCTTCTCAGCCCAGGAGTACTGTGAGCCCAGGCTGTGTGCTGATGTCCCCCATGACAGCCTAGGATGACTAGAAGTGGGTTGAATGGCGCTGGCTGTCATTCAGTCTGGAACACTGAGACTGACATCCAGTGGCAGAGAAGTAGTACTGCAGGGTATCCTGAAAACACAGCTCATCCCTATCATGCGTCCCTGCAATCCACATTCAGTGCACGGATGACTCTCTTCTGGAGTAATTGGCTCAAAAACTGTGGAACCAGCACCAATCTTCCAAAGAAATTCAAACTTTATTCCACATCCATCTATACAAAGCACAACCGCTGACGCGTTTCTGCCTTAAGTGTTGTGTAGCCTTACATGTTGTGTAGCTATAAAGTTTGAATTTCTTTGGAAGATTATCGTGTGCTGGTTCTACAGTCTTTTAGTACTGCAGGGTATGGCTCCAGATCAATCGTGAGTTTGCAGCAAACATTCATTTATTTATTTAATTACTTTATTTATTTTTTAACAGGTTCAGAGCAACAAATTAAACAAAAACAAACTATAGTTCTGCTCACTGGTTGGCATTACAAACCGTTAGCTTTCCTGGCAAAGGTTACATAGAAAATAATACCTGTAAAAAAAAAAAATCAAAGCAGCTGGGCTTGATGTATTTTTCTTGAAGACATTTTGCTGGTCATCCAACAAGCCTCCTCATTTCAATTACATTTCTGAATTGAGGAATCTAGTCGGATGACCAGCGAAACATCTTCAAGAAATATATAGCCAGTTTAATTGCTTCGCTTTATTTTTTACAGAGATACCATGACTTGGATGAATGAGAACCTTCACAGAGACCTCTTGAAAATCATCATGCGAACATATAAATCCCCCACTAAGGGGGGCAAAATCAGTGCTTGGACTATAGCTGCCTACAGACCACTTCCCAGAAGTATTAAGCTTGACTCGATACACATCAGCAATTGGCAACGTGCTTCGCTGCAGGCTGCCAAGTCTAGTAGGCAATGACGCCGGGGGACCCTTTGTTGTCAATGGCTCTCCTGAACAGGTCCCCGGGTGAGAATTAACAAGCTAGTTTGAAAACAAGAGCGCCTGTTTCACAAGCCCTTATCACCCATCATACAAACCGCAGATTTATCAAATACATTGCAAACAATGGCGTTCATAACATTAACTATAGATTGTAGGTTGTAAATATTGTTGCCGGTTTTGATTGCTGTCAGAATTATTTGTCGCTGTTTAGTAGAGCATTGATTTATTGTGAGGTCACAGCATGGAACAGAATCAATAACTGTCACTGTCACATCTCCCATTCATTTTAAAATGTCACTTTTATCTCCCTCTAGGACTGTTATGTTTGACTAAAATGTATTTTTATTTTTTTGCTTTGTTTTGTGGTTTTGTAATGTACAATATACCGATATGTAAGCACATTATTATTATTATGCATTATTTTATTTCGAAGGTCTTACATGATACAAGTAATTATACAGTGACCTAGAAGCCTGCCTCCGGAGGCCCACGGTTATCCTTGCTGATTTTATCCATCCTCTTCTAAGCGTATCATACTAATTTATTCATGAAGGCAAAAAAAAAGAAGACGAAGAAACAAAATATTTGACAGAACGTGGTATATCAAACACACTTGTGCTCTTTTGAAAAGTTGTTTCAGCAATCTTTAATTTAAGGAAGAACTCCAGGAAAAATTATTCTTAACCCCTTGCAGAGGGGCTACCCCGGCACTGCAAGGGTTAAGTGCTCGTTTCCGTCTAGGTGCAAAAATAATAAAGTTATACTCACCTGATTCTCGGAACTGGCTTGCTCTTAGACTAGTCTTTCCAGCTTCTCTCCCCCTCCGCTCCAGTGGTCTAAGGACCCTTGAGTCATCACGTCCAATATGACGTGAGGACACCGAGGGACATACCATCCAATATGAAGTGAGGACACCGAGGGACATACCATCCAATGTGACGTGAGGACACCGAGGAACATACCATTCAATGTGACGTGAGGACACCGAGGGACATACCATCCAATATGACGTGAGGACACCGAGGGACATACCATCCAATGTGACGTGAGGACACCGAGGGACATACCATTCAATGTGACGTGAGGACACCAAGGGACATACCATTGCTGCAGCGCTGGAAAACAAGCACTTGACCCTTCCAGTGCTGGGGTAGCCCCACTGCAAGGGTTAAGAATAATTTTTTCCAGAGTTCTTCTTTAAAGGTTAACTTCAATTAGCCTCTGTTAATGGCATATGTACATTGTTACACAGTTACATTATTATATTGTTATTGAGTTACAACCTCTGTGTGTGAGTTTTATGTGTTTCATCCAGAGGAAGGCAACCTACAAGCACAGACCAATTTACTATAAGAGGATGGAAAAATGCTTTATCTTGGAGAGTGCAAGCAAATGCATTCTATGGGCCTGCAAAGAATTCTGTTTTGTGGTCTGTGATGGAATATCAGACAGCCAAGGCAGCCAAGGTTGTATTCTCTGATAGAGTTTAGGAATACAACGGTGTCACAATGAAGCAACACAACGACAAGTCATAGGGGGTTATTCACAAAGCTGGCGAAGGCAGCCCAGTGAATAACCCGGCTGAAGTGAAGTGAGCCGAACTTCACTTCAGGCTTGTACGGCTGATTTCAGCCATACATCGGCTGAATTTAGCCGCACATTGGCTGCCTTCAGCTGCACTTCGGTCAGCCGATCCAACATCTGGATCGGCTGAGCCGAAGCTCCGGCAGCTCACTAGCTACCGCTCATCCCTATTCACATAGGGGCCGAGCGGCATTGAGTGAATTGCCGAATGCCACCAAGCGGCATTCGGCTCAGCTATTCCAGCTGTCATTTGCAGGGCGAAAGCCCAGCCTTCGGCAGGCCGTTCGCCCTGCTTCGGCTGTCACTTCGGTTCAGTCGAGCCGAAGCATATGCCTTCGGCTCGGCTGAGCCACTCAGCCTCCTTCGGCTGCTGTATATAGCCCGTACAGCAGCCCTTCAGTTCAACTGAACCAAAGGGCTCCGGCGGCCGAAGAGAGCCGAAGGATCAGCTGAAGACATGGCTGGATCCTTCGGCTCCTTCGTGAATAGCCCCCTTAATCTCTGCTCTCTCCTTCTGATAGCATGTTACCTGCACATGTGAATGCAGCTGATTCTGATAGGCTACTCTTGCAGTTGTGCAGGAGATGGCAGGAAGCTGATATGAAGACATATTCATATACTTCTGCTAGCTGTTTCATAGAGAGAGAGAGAGAGATTCATTTATTTTTTTAAGAAACATACAACTGCATTAAATGGTCTTTTTTCATGCCTGTACTCCCTCTGTGTTTTCCTACGTTTGCAGCCACATTATATTTGTTACATGTTCCCAATCACATAGCATTAAAAATATTTTTTTAAATTCCACTTACCTTTTACTTGATCTTTTCTAAAAACTCCAAAACGCACATTTTCTTCTGCTATGTAATGTAGTTCACCATAATTTCCTGTCTCTACTTTGCTAGCAGATCTCATCATCAGTTGTAAACTAGATTTGACCACTGTCTGCCCTAACAAAGGGTTAAAGATCTAAGAGCTTGTGTTCTGCATTGTATGTTAATGAGTCTGCCCCCACTGTCCCCCTCTTTCAATTTTTTGAGAATTCAGAATAAGGTTGCCACCTTTTCTTCAAGCAAAACTCGAACACTGTAGCAATGGATGGACACTTTTTTGGGGAGTCACGGCTTATTCATATGTAAATAGCACCACCCATTCATATGTAAATATCACAGTCAAATCTATTTTCAGTAGGGGAGCCAGTAGCCCCTATCTTAATTTTGGTTGCCCCTGTCTGCCTGACATCTTGTGTCCGGGTTTCTGCTGCTATGAAACCCATGAAAATTTTAAATAATTTTGGGTATGCTGTGTGAATGGGAACACATAACAAACATATAGAGGGGGGTTTCCAAATCTTAATTGCAAAAGTGGAAATACATTTTAAAGAGGAACGCCCATTCTGGGAGACAACCTCATATCTGTGGGATGAAGCAGACAGCCAGCATTTCTCCGGGGAACTCTTATCAGACGGACAGACGTGGCCTGCTCATGATTATTTTCTATTGCAATACATGGTGCTTCCAGCATCTGGCTGTGCCGGTCCTCTCATCCTCTTCACCTAGGGATTAATACAAATATTCAAGGAGCCTGTGATTATTACTGCACACCTACATCTATGGTCATTAGGAGATTCGATCAACAAAAAAAACATTAAGGGCCCATTTACATGCGATGTGCCTAAAATGGCAGACCTACAAGCATTCATCCTTGGCTCTTTATACACAGGAACTGTATGAGTGTGAAATTGAGGTAACCACTATTTACTAATATTTTTTTGCAAGTAAAAGATAATTTTCTAAACGTTTTAAAGCAGGGGAGCCCACACTTTTTTATCTGGAGATCTACTTTTCAAATGACGAGCTAAATGACATCTACCAATGAAAAAACACCTGCATTCAGGAGCGGAAAGGGGCATGGCGGTGCATTGAAGTCAATGGCACCGCAGCCACGCCCCCTGCCCGCGGTGCGATCGCCTGCACCTGGAACGCAGGCAAATTAGTGCCTGCGTTCCGGTCCAGTACGACCTGCAAAAATGCTGCAAATATTTTTGCAAATCGCACTAGACTGGAATGCAGGCGCTAATGTGCGGGCGATTGCACTGTGAGCGGGGGGCATGGCTGCGGTGCCATTGACTTCAATGCAGCCCCCTCCCGCATGTACTCTAGCGATGACTGCATGGTTTTCTCCGGATGGGCTTCCTGGTGGTGACAACAGTAGACCATCTGTGCATAATGTCTGTTGAAATGACCACTTCCATTGGAAGCCATTGTAACACAGTGACAATGTAGGGAGACAACCGGGAGACAGGGACAGAGCTTTGTCAACAGGAAATGCCTAAACAAGGACCTTCATGGTGGGATCACCGGGTATTTTAATATAAGTTGCCAATTTACAAATATTGAAAATGATTTTTGAAATCACATTGACCTATAGCTTCTATGAGGTTTTAGTGATGGAGTTTACATCCACTTGAAGTCATGGATTTTTCGAATCTATTATTTACTGTTACGCTCATATAGAGCTATTTACAGTAAACACTGAACGGAATGGAATAATTATCTATATTTACATTATCATAATGGTTTGCTTACTTTGTATTTTTCCCAATTTCATGGATGCTGCTAATTTGGGTCTTTACCATAATGAGCCTCTTGGAGCCTTCAGCCAAGCGTGGAAATGAAAAGACTGTGGGGGGATGGGGGCGGGAGAGGAGAAAATATGTCACCAGCACACCTTGGATCCTTAACGTCCCGTCGTTTATTGGAGCAACCACATCACATATAGTGAGCCGGAAAAACTATATTCGATGCACCAAATAATAGTGCAGTTTGAAGGGTTAGATGAATGAAATGAAAGATGTGACCTATGTGTGCAAAAAAAATCTTAGGGCTCATTCACAGGGGTGTGCACACATATATACAGCATGCACGCCTCTGCAGAGACCTGCTCCCGGGAGGGACAGGTGCTGCATGTAATTGCATGCAGCCACCTGTACATACCTATAGAAGAAGGCTACAAGCTGGCCCAAACCTGCACATCTGTGCAGGTCCACGTGCCCGTGCTTGAATGCAGACAGTGTGCCTAAGGAGGTACAGATGGCTGCATGCAATTACACTAGGGTTGCCACCTGTCCAGGACTGAACCGGACAGTCTGGGTTTTGAATGCTGTGTCTGGGTTTCATGGCAGCAGAAACCCAGATACAGGATGTCAGGCAGACAGGGGCAACCAAAATTAAGATAGGGGCTACTGGTGCCCCACTGAAAATAGATTGGACTGTGATATTTACATATGAATAAGCCTTGACTCATTCTCCCAAAAAAGTGTCCAGCCATTGCTAGAGTGTTTGGGTTTTGCTTGAAGAAAAGGTGGAAATCCTAAATTACATGCAGAACCTGTCCCACCCAGGAGCAGGTCTCTGTACAGGCGTGCACACTGTATAGTTACCCAGTTACATAGTACGAGAAGTTGAATAAAGACACAGGTCCATTGAGTTCAACCATTATGTGTAAGTTTGTGTGTAGTGCATGCATCTGTATATATGAGTTCCTTGGGGTCTTAGGTGTTAAGAGTACCTGTACTCCTGTATGTTACGGTCTCTGAGGAAGGTTTCTAATTGATTTTTGAATTATTCAATACTCTCTGCTGATACCACTGCTTGTGGCAGAGAGTTCCAAAATCTAACCACTCTGACTGAGAAGAAGCTCCTACACCCTTTGTGGTTAAATCTTTTCTCCACCTGTTTTAGGTGGTGGCCTCTAGTCTTTGTTAGGGAGTTTAGAGTAAAAAGTTTGTTGCTGATGTTGCCATCAACACTAAACATTTTGTACATTACAATCACGTCCCTCCTTAATCTCCTCACTTCCAGCGTGGACAAGTCTAAATCTACCAACCTTGTCTCATAGCTTTGGTCCTCCAGCCCCTAAATTAGTTTAGTTGCCCTTCACTGGACTCTCTCCAGCTCTGAGACATCCTTTCTGTGGATCGGTGACCAAAACTGAACCGCATACTCCAGATGAGGCCGAACCAGTGATCATAAAGTGGCAAAAAGATCGCTTTGCCTCCACAGCACATTCCCTTTTTAATACAAGACATTGCTCTGCTCGCTTTGTTTTCTGCAGCCTGGCATTGCTTGCTGTTATTCAATCTGTGGTCTACTGTGACCCCCAAATCTTTTTCCATTTCTGACTTCCTTAGTGGGGTACCCATTAATGTGCATTCATCTTGCCTATTTTTAACCCCAAAATGCATTACTTTACATTTTTCAACATTAAACCTCATCTGCCACATAGTTGCCCACTCCCCTATTTTATCCAGGTCCTCCTGTAATGTTATAATGTCTAAGCCCGTGTCTATTACCCTCCCGATTTTAGTATCATCAGCAAACACAGAAATATGGCTATAAACACCCTCCCCAATATCATTGACAAACAGGTTAAACAGTATTGGGCCTTGCACAGAACACTGGGGCATGCCACTCATTACTGTAGCCCGTTGTGAAAAAGAGTTATTTATCAATACTCTCTAGACACGTTTCTGTAGCCAGTTCTCTATTGATGTACACACCAGGGGGCGTACCGAGGCTGGGTGTCACCTGGGGGCGGAGACCGGGTGACACCCGCCGTGACCTCATCGCGCATGTGCGTGACATTACCGCGTGCGCGATTACATAATCGCACATGCGTGGTGGTCTTATCGACGCCTGCCGGCGGCCATATTGTTGATGGACGCCGTCCTAGAGAGGAGCGGACGTTCACCCGGCGAGATGAGGTATGTCGCCGGGTCCCCTCCTCTCTCCTGACACTGTCGGGCTCTCAGTCTGTGACCAAGTGTCCGACTTTTCATAGAGGGTGCCACCCCTCCAATGGTAGCACCCAGGTGCGGGCCACACCCCCACACCCAGTGGCGGACCTAAGGAACAAAGGGCCCTGGTGCAAGATTTTTTGTTTGGCCCCCCCCCCCCC
>NW_017306464.1:1162602-1163959 GCF_000935625.1 Nanorana parkeri | reverse complement strand
CCCCCCCCCCTTCGCATCTCTTACCTCCGATCCTGCAGAACTGTCTGTAGAATGGTGAGGGGGCAGGGATATCCTATGTCCCCGCTTCCCTCACTTGCTAGATCACCGCGGACGAGTCTGGCGGGCACGAGGCCCCCGGAAGCGCGAAGCCTCGCACTTCACAGGGACTGTGCTGTGCCGGAGCACCGGCTGCACCGGCGGTAGTTCCGCCACTGCCCACACCCCCCTTGTGACGCCACTGGTACACACCATGTCATCTATGTCCATAGATCACAGCTTGTGTATGAAACGTTTATGTGGTACCGTGTCAAATGCTTTTGCAAAATCTAGATATACCACATCCACTGGCCTCCCTCCATCCAGATCTCTACTCACTTCTTTGTAGAATGTTAATAGGTTGGTCTGACAAGAACGCTCCTTCATAAATCCATGTTGATTATTATTTATTATACCATTGTCACGAACAAAATCCACTAAATAGTCCTTTATCATTCCCTCAAACAATCTGCATACTATTGATGTTAGACTGGCTGGTCTGTAGTTCCCAGGTCAGTGCCACCTATATAACTACATTGTGATTTTGTGTGGAGTTACCCTTTAGGTCTAGGGAATCCTTTTCCTAAAATCGAGCCCTTGACTGCTCTGCCTCTCCCACACCATAATGACTGAGATAATGACTCCATGATAACAGAAAATACTAACAAGCCAGGCAGATGAATTAGCATACTTCATCCTAGAAAGCTGCTTATCTCTCCCTAAATGATCCCCACAAATCCCGCTTTTCTCCTCCGATCGCCTTGTATAACGCAATATCCGTCTCTCTGCTGCAGGAGGTTCATTTTTCACAGTAAAAGAGGAGCATACGTTGTTTCTTCTCATTCCAAACACGGCTTCTATTACATGTTCAAGCGCTGGCAGGAACTTAATGCGGATTTATGATGTAGTGCTGAAGGATTAGGAAATTCTGGGGATAGCACATGAAGTTATTGTGTGAGATGGGGGTAACGGGAGGAACGCCAGCCATGACAAGACGTCCTGAGCAGTTGCATGGCTGGTAAGATATTCCCATTGCCGGTGTGGGCGGTTATCGGTTGTGCCAGTGCTCTCAGTGTAATACGACTGCGTTATCGTGACCAGTGTGACTGTCCTTCCCAGCCTTCTGTGGTCACTGCCCCGCCTCCTTTCCCACTCTCTTTTGCAGCCTGATAAGACTGCTGTAAGCCTCCTCTCTTAAAGTGTATGTCCACCTTTGCAGCCAAATTTGAGAACCCCCCCTATATGCCCAGACAACCTGAATTATTTAAGAGTGCTGAGTGCTGGAGGGGGTGGGGGGAGGGGGGTGGTGGTTTTGGGTGCT
>NW_017306464.1:1161238-1162459 GCF_000935625.1 Nanorana parkeri | reverse complement strand
GCAGAGACTGGGGGCCCGCCGGCCGCTGGATACCGATCCGGCGGCCGGCAAGTCCCACCATCTATGCACAGGGACTGTGCTGTGCCGGAGCACCGGCTGCACCGGCGGTAGTTCCGCCACTGCCCACACCCCCCTTGTGACGCCACTGGTACACACCATGTCATCTATGTCCATAGATCACAGCTTGTGTATGAAACGTTTATGTGGTACCGTGTCAAATGCTTTTGCAAAATCTAGATATACCACATCCACTGGCCTCCCTCCATCCAGATCTCTACTCACTTCTTTGTAGAATGTTAATAGGTTGGTCTGACAAGAACGCTCCTTCATAAATCCATGTTGATTATTATTTATTATACCATTGTCACGAACAAAATCCACTAAATAGTCCTTTATCATTCCCTCAAACAATCTGCATACTATTGATGTTAGACTGGCTGGTCTGTAGTTCCCAGGTCAGTGCCACCTATATAACTACATTGTGATTTTGTGTGGAGTTACCCTTTAGGTCTAGGGAATCCTTTTCCTAAAATCGAGCCCTTGACTGCTCTGCCTCTCCCACACCATAATGACTGAGATAATGACTCCATGATAACAGAAAATACTAACAAGCCAGGCAGATGAATTAGCATACTTCATCCTAGAAAGCTGCTTATCTCTCCCTAAATGATCCCCACAAATCCCGCTTTTCTCCTCCGATCGCCTTGTATAACGCAATATCCGTCTCTCTGCTGCAGGAGGTTCATTTTTCACAGTAAAAGAGGAGCATACGTTGTTTCTTCTCATTCCAAACACGGCTTCTATTACATGTTCAAGCGCTGGCAGGAACTTAATGCGGATTTATGATGTAGTGCTGAAGGATTAGGAAATTCTGGGGATAGCACATGAAGTTATTGTGTGAGATGGGGGTAACGGGAGGAACGCCAGCCATGACAAGACGTCCTGAGCAGTTGCATGGCTGGTAAGATATTCCCATTGCCGGTGTGGGCGGTTATCGGTTGTGCCAGTGCTCTCCGCGTAATACGACTGCGTTATCGTGACCAGTGTGACTGTCCTTCCCAGCCTTCTGTGGTCACTGCCCCGCCTCCTTTCCCACTCTCTTTTGCAGCCTGATAAGACTGCTGTAAGCCTCCTCTCTTAAAGTGTATGTCCACCTTTGCAGCCAAATTTGAGAACCCCCCCTATATGCCCAGACAACCTGAATTATTTAAGAGTGCTGAG
>NW_017306464.1:1158084-1161218 GCF_000935625.1 Nanorana parkeri | reverse complement strand
TGCTGAAGGTGCAAGCAAATAGTGTCGGGGGGTGCACGCAATCAGAGCAGAGGGAGGTGGGTAGAAGAGACAGTGCCCCCCTCACTTGAGAGTGATGCCGCCCACTGCAGGCTCTGCATCTCCCCACTCAGCTCTTAGCAACCTGGGACACTCTGGCCGGCGTCCCTCCCAGCTCCTAGCAACCAGTGGGCAGATGTGTATGGCCCTTAAAGCTCTGGCTGGAAAGGGGGCGCCAGGCACACTGTGAACATTGTGCAGCACAGCGTGACAGCGTCCATGCCATTCTGCCTGTCACCACCCCCATGTGACCCAAAGAGATGCCGACTGAGGCAACAGACTCAGGCTGCCTCATTATGGGACGGCCCTGTATATGGCCACGTAAGATGGCCTGTGTAGCTTGGCTCTTATAGAGATATGATTGTGATGGCTCTGAGACCGGGACTGCCTACAGGCCACCGATGTGCCGATCTGTTCTGAAGAGGAAAAAGCTGACAAATGCAGGAAATGGAATCCTTGCCTCCTGCTGCCTTCTAATTAGGGAGACTCTATACAATAAACAGAAAACTAATTCATTATGATAAACCTGGCAGAGGCTTCGCGGAGAGGCTGGTACAGCGCGCTGCAGATAAAACAGATTCACTATACTGGACAGTTTCTGGATTTTACAAAGTGTTGCTTTACAGGGAACAGGTGATGAAAAAAAAATATACGCTGCCATTGCTGACCTCCTAGGTGCCTGGATGTCTTTGGCATTTATTTTTTAAGTCACTAACTTAGAATCAGCATGCATCAAGGGAAGGCAGGACGTCTTCTTCTCTGCACAGCTGCCCAATATTAATAAGCATGGAGGCCAGAGCCTTAACAGGGAGCCAGGCAGCACGGATTTTCAGACGATGTATGACAAAGGCATTAGGGGCATTCCGAGGTGGTGTGTCACCCGAAGCAGGTACCGGGTGACACCCTGCCGTGACGTCATCACGCACGTGCGCGATGACATCGTGCGCATGCGCAGCCATCTTGGTGATACCTGCCGATGGCGATCTTGGCGATGGATGCCGGCAGAGAGAGGAGGGGATGTTCACCCGGTGGGATAAGGTATGCCGCCAGGTCCCCTCCTCTCTCGTGCAACTGTTGGGCTCTCGGTCCATGACCGAGTGCCCAACTTTTCAGAGGGGGTAACACCAAAATGACTGTCAGTCATTTTGGTGTCACGGTACCCCTCCAATGGTGTCAGCTGGGTGCTGGCCACACCCCCCCTAGAGATGCCACTGCTCATACTCCTTTCATGACAGGTTTGCTTTATATTGGCTAGTGTGGGAAAGGTTCGATTTTTATTGTCTGATTCATATTGTAGCGGTGCCAATTGTGTGCTGCTGTCACATGCCGTAACGAAAATTCGTATTCAGTATATACATATGGTACTAAAAGCTGAGCTCCTAGATGCCATTCGGGCCTGGGAGCCTCAGCTTTAGTAATATGTATATGGCTCCCAGACCCGAATAGCATTCTGGTTCTGAATTTCCAAATTGCATTCGGGAGCTCCTGAATGCCATTCGGGTCTGGGAGCCTCAGCTAGTAATAATAGTAAATGGTTTTCTGTGTTATTCGCAACGAATATTCGTAAACTCATCCGAAACTTTAAAAAAATCAGATTTCGTCCGAATCCGAAACCCGAACCGAAAAATAACGAAATCTCCAAACCAAATCAAATTTTTCCCCATCTTACATGTCTTGTAAGAACCTGGATTGGACCTGGTATCAGCCTCTTGCAGTGCTAGCACAGCAGAGCTCAGAGGGCAAGGAGCAGCACAGGAAACCGATCAGTCCATGTGCTGAAAAGCAGCAGAACAGAATGAGCAAGAGATGAAAGTGGTTACTGTGCTGCTTCTTCTTTCAATGTCCAGGGGGAGGGACAAGACCTGTCAGGGTTACCTAACTGCAGCAGATAGGTCTTCCTCCCTGCCAGACAATGCTGTGTTGTATGGTGGCAGAGTTGTGTACATCTTAGGACTGGATAGAAATTAAAATCCTTTGGCAGGTAAAACAGCTTGCGTGCATGTATTTCCTTTGTGTGTGTAGCTGTTTGCCCCAAGTTCACACAACCAGGTCCTAGTGACTGCACCTAGTCATTGGCCTGTGACCTGTACAATGGGTTATGTGTAGGATGAAACGTGACTTTGGTCTGTAGTTTTCTTTTTCTGGATTCTCTGAAATATTTTACCTTACTCTGCAGGAGAAACCTGTTTATAATGAATATTGGTTGTGCACTATGACCTGGAAACGTGTTTGTATCTTCTCAGCGTCATGTGCCTGAATAAGGGGGTTTTATTGTAGCGGTTACTTTCATTGTTGAAGGTCATCACCTGGAGGTATGCAGCCGCACCGCAGAATCATCTAATCAGACTCCTTAAATTAGTAGACGCACAATCGCCTGCGCTGCAATTACATGTGCAATTATAATTACCGTCACCGAAGGGCAAACTAAGTTCATGACTCCCATGACCGGCAGCCCTGAGACCCCATGCACTCTTCTGCATTTAAAGTGACCCTGTCAAAATGTAAAGCTACCCTGTAAAAATAATGCAATATACTTATCTTTCCAGCAGCCTGTGTCTTAGAAATCCTCCATGCTATGATCTTCATCCGTTGTATGTATCTGACACTTCCGGGTGTGTCAAATAACTGCACCCCAGCACCACAAGCTTAGGCGGATAATTTTTAAGACACAAACCTCCAAAAAGGAAGTGTATGTGTATATGTATTACTCACGACTCTTGTACACATCTCTAGCATGGATGTCTCTTGGACCATACAGAAGTCTCTTGTAATACACATCTCTAGCATGGATGTCTCTTGCACCATACAGAAGTCTCTTATAACATGTTAGCTCTCTCTTATCACGGCAGTCTCATGCAACGTTCTGGCTTTATTAAAACGTGGTGGCTCTCTCGCATGGCACACAGCAGCCTCTTGAAGCATGGTAGAAGTAAAATGAAATTGGATTTTGGGTGGGCTTGTGGGCTAAGCAAGCGCAATGGCTCATGTTGGGTGGCAGATCAAAGCAGGTTCAAGTGTCTGGTCTGCAGAAACAATCCAGTCGCAGGTCTCCAGTATAGACTGCAGCGGCGTGGCAT
>NW_017306464.1:1157168-1158024 GCF_000935625.1 Nanorana parkeri | reverse complement strand
ATGAGGAAGGGGCATCCCCTTGGTTGTCACACACACACAGGCAGGGATTGTATTGCAGTCACTGAGACAGAAGCTGATGTGACAGGCAGCTCTCCCCATGCAGCAGCTGAGAGGGGAGGAGAGAGAAGTGTGGCTTTGTGTAGTGGAGACAGAAAGAGCATTTGAGGGAATAATAAGCACGGTGCTGGCTCGCAGAGGCGTGGTGGTGCATTGAGCGTAGTGTGTGCGCTCTGGGATACACACACACACTGCCGAGTGAAAGCTCACCGACTCCAGCCCCGCAGTCACCCACATGGGCAGCGGCAGAGCCATAACCAAACCTTGTCTGTGAATGAAAGCACCCCAGTCATTACCAACCACCGGAGGAGCTGCTCCACAACAAAGAGGTAGGGACCCCCCCTCCCCATCCTTTTATGTTATCTTGCACATGAGGACACAGATGTGTCTGCAAAACAACAGTGTTTAGTAGACATGACACTAAGTTATATATTGCATGCAGCGGGTAATGTTAAGAAATAAATATTTACATTATTTTTTAATAATATAATAATAACATAAAATATTGTTAATAATACAAATTATATATAGTACAAAATATATATAGAAAGAGAGACAATAAGAGAGAGAGAGAGAGGTTATATTGTGAGAGTAATATTAAGAATTGAGAGAGAGATAGATAGATAGATAGATAGATAGATAGATAGATAGATAGATAGATAGATAGATAGATAGATTATGCAGTATATGTATTATGCAATTTGTGTCCATAGCAATATTTATACTGAACATACAAGATATATAAACATTAAGGATTCTATGTATAAGAAGCAGATATTGATACTTGCATGTGTTGATC
>NW_017306464.1:1154279-1157098 GCF_000935625.1 Nanorana parkeri | reverse complement strand
AAACCTGTGTGTGTGTGTGTGTGTGTGTGTGTGTGTGTGTGTGTGTGTGTGTGTGTCCCCTCCCCCTGCTCACACACTGTGCTGTAGTTACATTATGTTTGATGGATGTGATGTTCAGGACAATCCTTGTACTATGATCCCCCCTGGGACTGCCAAAGGGCCAGAGGGAGCCACTCAGGAGATGCCCATTGTTCAGAGTCAGGCAGCCCCCCGGGGTTCTCTTCTCTGCAGCCTTCACTCTCACTGGCACTGCAGCCTGTAAACCATGACAAGGCAGAACGATGTTGAGTGGGTTGTAAGCCCTGGGCAGCCCCTCCGCCTAATCACCGTTATTAATGGGCAGGACGCCACCATGGCAGGGTTCACTCGCTGAGACACAATGAAACAAACACAGGATGTTGCTTTGGGACATGACCCCGCTTCCCGCACAAACATATTGGATACATCAGTGTCAGGCGACAGAGAATCGTACAGATCAGATTGTTTCCTTGGCTGTGCAGGATGATGATGCAGTTTATGGTGTCCTTGTATTATAGAATTACTGTTTATATTTAATGGTAATTTGTTTTGCAATAAAAAAAAATATACTTATATGATAATCATAATAAATTGTGTTAAGGGCTCACGCACATGGGCGCACATACAGGCGTCTTGGCATACGGTGTAAAGATTTGCGGCGCCCGGGAACCGTAGTCGCTGCGTTTTTCTGTCCATAGGAATGTATGGCGGTGTACGCGCCTCAATGCCAGTATCGGCGCTTACACGCGCACGGGTGCAAGTTCCCGAACTTGAAACTTCCACGTGCATGAAATTACATCCGAGCATGTGTGCTTATAGATGCCAGTATCGGCCATAAAACGCACATGGGGGGCAATAGGTTCTCACCATGGAACTTTCACGTTCATAAACTTACACCATGCACGGGCACGCATGAACATCGGTACTAACATTTACACATATATGTCCGCATATAGTGTTTTCTGTCTATACATTCCATACATTCTGTCCATACATTTTTTTTGGGGGGGGAATATAGAGGAGAGAGCAAGGAGAGACAGCCAAAGGAGGGAGTAAGGAGACCAGCTATAGAGGACTACAAATCCCAGCAATACATTATACAGCAATACAAAATAAATATCAAGCGACATATGTTTTGTTCCGGGCTGGCTGCCGGATGTCTCCAGGGTTTCAGGTGGCCTGTGCGGGCTCTCCCCAGAGCTGTGCTGGCTTTCAGGTGGACACTGAAGGGTCTCGGATAAGCTGTGGGGGCTCTCATGTGGGCTATGTGGGCTTTCAAGTGGCTGTGTGTGGTCCCAGGTGGGCTATGTGGCCTCTCAGATGGGATGTGTGGGCTGTCAAGTGGCTGTGTGGGCTGTGTGGGGTCCCAGGTGGGCTATGTGGCCTCTTAGATGGGCTGTGTGGGCTGTCAAGTGGCTGTGTGGGGTCTCAGGTGGGCTGTGCAGGCTCTCAGATGGGCTATGTGGGCTTTCAAGTGGCTGTGTGGGGTCTCAGGTGGGCTATGTGGGCCATCAGGAGTGCTGTGCAGTGTCTCGCCAGGGGTCTGGAGGCGGCCAGAGTGCTGTCAGGAAGACGTAGGAGAAGATGGGCGGGCCGGCGCCTGCCCCAGCACTGCAAGGGTTAAGTGCTCATTTTGGTCTAGGGGGTGAAAATAAAAAAGACGCACTCCACCTGATCCTCGATCTTGGGGTGGTCAGCGCTCACCTTTCACACCGTCTGCTCCGGCTGTGGTATGTCCCTTGGCGTCCTCACATGCAATGCAAGTGAATGGACATGATGATGTCAAGGGCCATTAGACCGCCAGTGCCTGGGGGGAGAAGAGGCTGTAAGAGGCACAGCCCTCCCACCCCCACCCCCCTGCAAGGGTTAATTATGTACATGTCCGGAGTTCTTTAAGGCAGCCCATTTGTTTTTAATGTACCCCAGCGAAAAGCACGCCGGACCATTTTTTTTCCAATGCATCGCACGGAAAACAATCAAAGCCGCAAATGCTGATAATGCAAAGTTGGCAGAGAGGCGAACATACAGGAACAGCATTATGGGGGGTCAGTACCCCTTCCTCAGGTGTATCCCATGGTAGGCTCACCACACACATTACAATCTGATTAAACAGATCTATCACCATCTGCCTGATTGGATACAAAGTGATTGGATGGATCGGGGAGGTCCTCATATTAGATAGTTTAGGTAAAGCTAAAGTTGATTATACAGAGCAGGGGCGGAGCCACGGGTGCCTGAGGCTGCGGTGGGGGCCCAGTGAGATCCCGGTAGCCTCCCCCCCACATTGGAGTAAGTGAGGGTGCGTCGGGCTTATAGCACCGGCTGCCGTAGTCTCCACCCCATGATGCGTTGGCAGTTGCGTTCCCCCTAAGTGGGGTGGAGGTAGGCGGGTCTGGGGATGTGCCCTGGGCTCTGCATAGCTCTGCTTCTCAGTTGGAATGGTGGCAGGGACAGGCTGGAGCCCTGGCGGAGATGGTGCACAAGGGGTGCTGTCTAAAGGGTCCGTCTCCCGAAGGCCCATCCCTGATCCCCCGGGGTACAAGGCTCCTGACAGGGACAAGGCACTCGTGTCCACCTGGCCGAAACCAGGAGGACCCATTCCTCGTGGGCAGCCGAAGCCGACCACCGAGTACTCGGTTAGGGGCTCCCCCGAAGTGAGACCCCCGATTCAGGGGAGGGAGGAACCTAAGGGCCACACATCCTCCCCCTAGACTTTAGGGTAAGCCCGAAGACCCACACCCTGAAGGAAAAGGATTTGAACATTTAACATTGTTGGCTGTTTATAAATGCAGTTATACCCC
>NW_017306464.1:1110410-1154223 GCF_000935625.1 Nanorana parkeri | reverse complement strand
CTCCCCCCCCCCACACACAAACACACCACACCCTTGCGGCGTTATTTTTGTAGCTTTTTCTGTGGTTTTTGGGTTGTAACTTTGAGAAAGCAACTTAATTAGAGATTGTGAGTGAACTGTGACTGAGGACGGGCCGGGAGCGCCATATACTGCAGTGACAGTTATAGGAACACCGGAGGTCACAGGTGGAGTCACCATTAGCAGTGTGCACATTGGTGCGTCGGTGCAGCAGCGCCTGTAGTGACGTCACAGCCATCGAAGGGTTAAACAGATCGATCAGAAAGCTGGCGGCGACTCCGGGTGCAGCTTGTGGCGGTACGTGCTGGTCCTCCAGGGCGCTCGCCGTCTGCCGTGGTGATCTATCTCCTGCTGCTTTCCTGCGAAATTGAATAAATCACTTTTATTTCAATTTGTCTAAAACGCTTTGTCTGCATCTCCGTGCCGTCCAATCAGTCATCGCGTCTGCGCGGCACGAAAATTGGTGCGAGCTGTTGAATAGACTGCGGCTGTCGGAGATCATAAGTAACTACATTTATCATTTTCCGTAACGAAGCTGCCGCGGGTTCAGCGCTGAGTGCTGGAAGTACCGCCGTTGCGTTGATTTAAAGGGCCGGTACACCGGAAAATGATATTTGAGTTTTTTTGGCAGGTGATGGAGAGTTAAAGCACTTTGCAGGTTCTTGTGTCGGTCACAGACTATGTTGGTTAAATCTCAGGGCTGAGTTCCTGTATCTGCACAGATGCTGGGGCCATTAGGAATTCAAAATGTATGGGCTGCATTCATGCAGCACAGTGACGCATTGCATTGACGGAACACATAAGATATAGGGAACTGTTGCCCACTCTTGTGTTCGAGGGTGACAACCATCTGTCCCTGTCTCCCAATTGCGCTCCTGTGTTGTCACATTCCAATGGAAACTAGAAGTGTCTGTTTTAACTCATTTTGCACAGAGCATGGTCCACTGTTGTCACCATCAGCAAACCCGCTCTGAGAAATGCGGCGCAGCCATCGCTGTGCATATAGACATGAAGTGGCTGCACAGAGGCTGCAGGAGAGCAGCCACACTGAAATGTTTTAAAAATGACAATTATTTATGATACGCAGCATGCTATTGTAAACTGAATGTCATTCGTTCAGGATTTACAGATACTTTAAAAGCAAGCACTGCAAGGGTTAACTGCTTATTTTGATCTAGGTCAGTGATGGAGAACCTTTTTGAGCCTGAGTGGCCAAACTGGATCACTAAACCAACTTATGTATCTTATAGTGCCAACCCTGCAATTGCAACCTCTGTGGGCCCTGAGATGGTCTGTGCAGGCTCTCAGGGGGGCTGTGCGGCTCCCAGGGGCCCTCTGTGGGCTCTCAGGTAGTGTATAAGGACTCTCAGGTGAGCTCTGTGGACTCTCAGGTGGTCTGTATGGGCTCTCAGAGAGGCTGTACGGCTCTCAGGGGCGCTGTCTGGGCTTTCAGGTGGTCTGTAAGGGCTCTTAGGTGGTCTGTATGGGCTCTCAGGGGGGCTGCATGGCTCTCATGGGCGCTGTGTGGGTTCTCAGGTGAGCTGTATGTGCTCTCAAGTGAGCTGTGCGGACTCTCAGGGGGGCTGTATAGGCTCTCAGGTGGTCTATAAGGGTTCTCAGGTGGGCTGTATGGGCTCTCAGGGGGCTGTGCGGCTCTCAGGTGGTCTATAAGGGCTCTTAGGTGGTCTGTATGGGTTCTCAGGGTGGCTATGCGGCTTTGAGGTGGGCTCTGCGAGCTCTCAAGTGGTCTGTACGGGCTAAACCGGTTCCAGCAGCCTCTTCTCCCCAGGGCTACACCAGTCTAAGGATCAGTGACATCATCACATCTAATACAGGTCCATTGACTTGCTTCGCACATGAGAGGTGAGCGCTGACCACCACAGGAATGAGGATTAAGGGAGTATATGTACTTTATTAAAGCCCCTAGACAAAAACGAGCACTTAACCCTTGCAGTGCTGGGGGGGGGGGGGGTAGCCCCACTGTAAGGGTAAGTGTTTTAAATTCTTCTTTAAGGCCTGAAAACAGAAAGCAAAGTAACCTGAAGAAGTCAATTCATAAATAATATGAAACCTCTGCGGCGCTGCATTGATGCCTGGAAAGTGATTCCCAGCGGGACTTTACCCTGTAAGTACTTTGCTCCGTCCATTTCCAGGTTAACACACTCACACCGTGCTACATAGACCCGCCCTGGGAATTGATGGGAGCGTTTTGTATTCCCTGGTCGCCGGGGAGCCATTACTTATTCATGACCATTGTCTACACACATTAATCACGCCGTTTATATTTCCTGTTAATGTGTACGGCGGGAATCAGACGCGCTCAATAATAGACGTCACAGGGGGTCCATTCCGCTGAGTTAATGGAAGAGAAACGCGTTTTTCATATGGAATCACGATATTTGACTACGCGGCAATTTCATATGGAATTACGATAATTGACGCCGGAGCAATTTCATATAGAATTACGATATTTGACGCCGCTGCGACTTCATATGGAATTACGATAATTGACGCCACAGTGATTTCATTTAAAATTACGATATTTGACACCGTGGTGTTCTAAAATAGAATCACAATATTTGACACCGCAGCGATTTCATATGAAATTACGATATTTGAACGTGGCGATTTCATTTCAATTACGATATTTGACGCCGTGGCGATTTCCTATGGAATTATGATATTTGACGCCACGGCGATTTCGCTTTTTTCTTGTGTGCCAGAACGCCCGCGCACAGCGTAGACAATGCGGTGGGTGAACCCCCCTCCTTACTATGTGTAATGACAGAGTAGGAGACCGGACTTGACTAACTACAAGTTGGAAACAGACAGGAAACACTTGTAACTATTTTTGATATCTGAAAGTTTTTCTTTTTGTCTTTGTCTGTGTTCAGGGATCACGTCTTTAACCCCTTCACTGCCGCAGCAATGTATTCATCACACACATGTTAAAAGCTGGATTTGAGGCTAGAAAACTGCTTAAAGGGTCATTCCACTTCAATGCGGTGTATGTGTTTTTGATGCGTTTCCATGCTTTCTAGTGCATTCCAGACCAGAGAAAATGAGACAAATAGTTTTTTTTTTTTTTGTCTGGACCGGAAGGGACTGCACTGGTGTGAACAGAGCCCAGAAATACCATAGGGATACACTGGGATGCTTTTTTGGCCCGGGAACAAACTGTTCTGGCCTGGACATGGCCCGGACATGGTGTGAACAAGCCCTGAACATAGTCTGAGGGCCGGTTCACACCATAAACCATAAAAAAGTGCGTTCCATAGCGGCCAGCCTCTGGAACGCACTGTATCGCATTCCGGGTGGCTTCCTGCGTTCAGGGGCGGGAGGGGGGCGTGGTGGTGCATTGAAGTCAATGGCACCGCAGCCACGTCCCCCAGCCGCAGTGCGATTGCCCGCACCAGAACGAGTGGCGCATCAATGCCTGCGTTCCAGTCCAGTGCGATTGCCCGCACCAGAACGAGTAGCGCATCAATGCCTGCGTTCCAGTCCAGTGCGATCTGCACAAATGCTACAAGCACAATTTCTTCTGACAGGTGCCAGGCGGCAGGCATTGATGGGCCTTGCGTTCCCATGCGGCCGATCGCATTGCGGCTAGAGGGCATGGCTACGGTGCCATTGAGGTCAATGCACTGCCATGCCCCCTCCCACCCACAACAAAGTGAGCCGGGCACAATGCAATCCAGTGCGTTCCAGCCAGAATTGGGCCGGAACGCACTGTGTCTGGTGTGAACGTGCCCTAAGAGATTATAATCCAGATGAGCCCTCTCCATGTATTATTGTCCTGCGTTCAGGCTGCACATACACCGCTCTTTTATTTTTAGTTCCTAAATGAGGTACAGAGGGTTATAGTACCCCAGGGTTCACTTGGCCTTTAATTCATTTTGAATGAGCAGCCAAAACACCACAACTCACCTAAAACCAGACATGGCTATCATTTTCAAGACAACCACAGATGGCTCTCCATAGGAGCTTAATGGAGGCAGAGGCGCCAGTACAGAGTTAATGGCGGCTTTACCCTTTCCACTGAAAATAAGTCTCAGAATTCCAGTTTAAAGCTGAACTCCGGGGATAAGCAAATATTGTCCTCATACAAGAGTCATGTGTATTCTTCCTTCAGTCTAGGTAAGCTTTGTGTATTTCTTCCAGATCTGTGCAGTAATCCAGTGTGAGACTTGGAGCTTCCTGTAATAAAGACCACTGACCCCTGCTCTCTCTCTTTGTGCAGGCTACCTGGTCTGGTCTACGCCCCCTCCCATAATAAAGACCACTCACTGCTAGTCTCTCTCCTTGTGCAGGGTGACCAGTCTTGTCTCTGCCCCCTCCTGTGATAAAGACCAGTCGCTGCTGCTCTCTCTCCTTGTGCAGGGTGACCAGTCTTGTCTCTGCCCCTTCGTGTAATAAAGACCGGTCGCTGCTGCTCTCTCTCCATGTGCAGGGTGACTGGTCTTGTCTCCGCCTCCTCCCGTGATAAAGACCGCTCACTGCTGCTCTCTCTCCCCTTGTACAGGCTGCCTGGTCTGTCTCCGCCCCATCCTGTAGTTTTCTGCAGGCAGTATGTAGTTGGTGGGGCCTACTGGGCCACTCCCACAGTTCTGCTCTCTGTACAGCACAGTAATGATGTCACCGCTGCTTTCACAAGCTGATATCTGGGTCTGCTGAGGCATTTGGTACACACAAAGCAGATTTCTGTCCTTTGTGGATACTGAGCAACTTATATCATTCAAAGATTTTGTGCCGGGAGTTGAGCTTTAATGAATGTTTGATGCCGGGAGTTCAGCTTTAAGGTTAAAAAAAAAAATGTAATTGACGAAAAAACATTTTAATATTTTATTTTTATAAACTTTTGAAAAAAAATTGGAATAATTATTTAAAAAATGTTTTACTTCAGGTCGGTGAACATTTCCTACAACAAATACGCGGTGGGATTTAATTATCACCTTTATTAGTAAAGAGAACATATGTGAAATCTTCCATGCAGGGAAGGATAAAAATAGCTGGTCCTGAGAAATAAGGTCATGTGATTTAACGAGGAGCAAGAACAGAAATGTCATATATTGTGACTCCTCAGCCCTGAGATGTGGTGGCTGCATTAGTCTTCTATTGTAAGACTTTTCTTCCTATATAGCCACCTGGTGAACCTGCCAGTGACACACTTCCTGTCCTAGGGTGACAACTCTCACTCACTGTACTGTATCTATGGAGGAGCAGCGTTGTCACATTTGCCTGGGAAGTGTGTTAAGACTACAGAACAGCCCCTCTCTCCTCATCTCTGTAACAGGGAGGCTCTGTAGTTCACAGAAGTGACCTCGGCAGCTGCTTAAAATAACACTGCAGAGTGCACAGGACAGCACAGGATTCCTGGCAGGATCCGCAGGTCTTTTTTGCACGTATTAAACAATATAATAAAACTCTTCCAGCGGTATATTATTGGAGCAATACGAGGATTTCATCAATAGGTTTTACACTCTTTACTGTGTATAGCTGCAAGCCCAGCGATTATTCTGCATGTTGCCCCCACCCCCTAACCCAACCCCCTCTCCCTTATTCTGCATGTGGCTTTCCCCCCGGGGTCCTTTCACCACTTATGTTGCCCGTCTTTTGACTCATTTGAATTGGGAAATCTATCCAACGGGGACACAGACAAAACATTTTTAGGATCGGTTTAAATGTTTTTTTTATTTCTGTCTTCCTGTCCTGTAGACAAGCATTCCTTGTGTGCATGTCACAGGAACAGGAAGTGAGGGAAAATCATCCCAGCGGTGTCACAGACAGGAATTTAAAAAAACAACAGAAATGTCAACTCTTTTCCACTCTATCTGAAACTAAACACATTCAAAAATTGGCTGGCGTTAGGCTTTAAAATTCTCCAGCTGATAGAAAGGACTGACCATGACTCATCAAGCTGCAATAGCATTTAAGGCACCCCAAAGTGCACTTAGGGCATGCTAAAGTGGCCTCTTAATCATTGTTATCATATGTAAGCAAGCATATGATGGCCAAGATGGCCACCGGCAGTCATCACCCAGGTGGCCGCGAATTCGCGATGCCGTCATCGTGCATGCGCGTGGTGCCGTCACAGGCATGCGCGATGCCGTCACGACGGGGTGTCACTTGGTATCCGCTCCAGGTGACACCCAGCCTCAGGACGCCCCTGGGGCGGACCAAGGAGGGAATGATTTGCCCAGCATTGATGTTATTGGACAATCCACCTTCTGTGGACATTAGACTTGTAACCCCGCCAAGAAATTGTTTCGTTATATTGCGAATTGATTCTGATTTTTATTTCTTTCATTTTTCGTATTTCAGATCTGAAATTCGATTTCGTTCGTTATTCAGATTTTGGGTCCGTCCAAAGTTTCATTTCGGAATGATCCCAATTTTCGTTTCGGAACGAAGTCACATGACCTTGCCTGTAATGCTGACAGCCAAAAAAAAAAAACTGATTGGCCAGAGAACAGTCACATGTCCGATTTTATACAAATTTTGAATGAAATTCGGACGGATCTGAATTCCGTTAAAGGAACATTCGGGTTCATTCGCGTTCAGACGCGTTCAAATTCGGAAATTTGGATGCATCCAAATTAGGGTTGCCACCTTTACTGACAGTGAAACCCGAACACCCTAGTGACACACAGAAATGTTTTTGGGAGAATGAGTCGCGGCTTATTCATATGTAAATATCACAGTGGAGACTATTTTCTCTGTGGAGCCAGTAGCCCCTATCTTAATTTTGGTTGCCCCTGTCTGCCTGACATCTTGTGTCTGGGTTACTGCTGCCATGAAACCCGGACACAGCATTTAAAACCCAGACTGTGAATCCTGGACATGTGGCAATCCTAATCCGAATATCTGAATCTAACGAAATTCACTTGAATATCCATTCAGAACTAAACAAAATTGACATGTCCGGTGAACATCATAGTCAGTGGTCCACAAGCTGCACACTTCTCCAATTTTTCCTTGTCTTGATGGGCTGCTCCAGAGGATTAAAGAGACCCTGTCACCAACTTGAAAAAATGTCAGGAAAAGCCACAAAATGTGCAAGTATTTGATTGATTGATTGATATGATTGATTGGTTGATTGATTGATATGATTACTTGCAGTGTTTTTCCTTTCCATTTATCATTTTATTTTTAATTTGTTTGTATTGTGCCTTCGAACTTGCAAGCAAAATTGACAAGTTCAGGAGAAACAATTCCTCTTTTGGGAGTGTCTCATTACTGTGGTGCTGGGCCAGCTACTCTGCCCATCCCTACATAACCGTTTATGTAGACCCCGGAGACTGGGCCTCTTGAACCGGCATTTCCAAGTAGTGCAGAGCACTGAAGACTGCTGACATTGAGGCATTTCCATGCAGGGTACTTCATGACATCTTAGGATATTTCAAGTTTCAGTACTTTTCAGGTTATATATGTTTTTTCTATTTATAGAGCGGGGATTTATTTTTAACAGATGTCAGGAATGGCGGCTCATTGGCTGGTAGCCACATATTAAATATGAAGAATGACATAATTAGCCACATCTCGGTGTAATCAATATTTCATCGGCGGAATGGCGTTCTCGCTTTTCTTCCTGGATGATACATGATTCCAAATCTTCTCTTTTTAGCAAATGATCTCACAGGAAAACGATGACACCTAGCGAAGCTGTAATGGGGTCAGATCTCTCGGCTGCGGTGTGTCGGATGATGTTTTGTACAAAAGCCGTTGGCTGTGGGCCGTGTCAACGATAAAATGGGAAAGTGCAGAGTGGCCTGCAGCTATCAGACGGGAGTAATAGGGACATCAGACTATAAGGTTATCCAGGAAACTTTTCAGCTGTGGTTAAGTGAGGATGTCCTCTCAGTTTAGGTTTTTCACTGTACACGTGACTGGCACTGCAGGCTCTTGTCACATGATTCTCCACTGCAGTCTGTGCTTCTAAAAATTAAAAATACCATACTTATTACCTGCATAATAATTCCAGTGCCCAGAACCACAGCCCATGCCTGACATGCCCACACCCAGACCCCTACCACTTTCTGGCACGGTCATACCCCTAATAATGCAGGAACTGCCCAATTGCAGCCACAGTTCCCATAATGAATGCCCTTTTCTGAGTTACCGCTTATGTGTATAAAGATGATGCAGTGATCCCGGTGTTCTATCAAAGTTTGTGACTACGTTAAAATGTGTGACCAGTCATGTGGTCACACATTTTAAAGTAACCCGCCCAGTTTTTCGGCGGTAGAATGTGCGACCGCCCATTAGGTCAAGCATTGCAACGCTTTCTCAGCTGTTCCAGGGAAGCTCGGCATCGCAGATCGTATGTGCAGGCGAACCGATCTGCCCTGGAACGGCTGATCGGTCCGGAAATGTCACTTCTATCCGACTTAAGTGAGTGTGATCTCACATTCCACAAAGTGGGATTTGTAGCCCCACAGCAGCTGGAGGGCTAAGGTTGCCTAAACCTGCCCTAGACAATCAAGGCTTTTTTCTGGCATCAGTTATGGAGAGGATGATTTTGGGAGGGAGAGGGCTCAATGTTTAAGATTTTCGAATGCTCGGAGTTCAGCTTGAAGTTTACTTCGCCATACATTACACGGCGCGGGATTTATCTGGCAATTGCAGCAGCTGTGGCAGTTCTGCATGCAATTAAAAATAGCTGACTTGCAATTAGCATCCTTTCAGCCCAGCTGTAATCAATGAATAGAAGAACAGACGATTACCAAGAATGGAACCAACTTTCATCATAATCCAAGAGCTGCCGCTTCTGCTTTATTAATATTATCATTCATTTATGAAATCCCGGAATATTCTACAGCATACATGGAATTGTTCAAAGCATTCCGGGAGCTGATGTGTTTCTTCCACAGTCACTTAAAGGGACCCAGTTACTAGACTATTTTTAAACAACAAACTTCCTATAAGATTATATGTGCAGGTAACATATTTTATGCATGCTATGTGCATGTAAAAGTGTCCCTCGTGTAGTCATCCAAATGCCCCGAGACTGCTGCTGGGTGCTGCCATGTTGGATGTGATGTCAGCAGCCCCAGCAGACTCAGAGCTGTCACTCAATTGACAATCTATAGTATTCCCCTACGCTCCTCCCCCAGCAGCTACATAGAAAGTTTATGTATGGAGGTGAGGGGTGGGAAGAGGAGCTGGGCTAGCACAGACAGTAATAATACTTTCCTGGAAGAGGAGAGAGCTATGATGTGCAAGGAGGGAGGGGGCTGTGCTAGGGAATTGACTCTTTCTGGACTGTTCAGATTTTCTAGCACGTTCAAAGACACACACTGGTGTATCCAGGGTATGGCACATATAGCACATGCCCTGGGCATCACCTGAAGGGGTCAGCGAAAGTTCCCTCCACACCCCTCTCCCATACACATCACCCCACCTGGCTCTTCGCAACCAGGGACACTCTGGTCAAGGTCCTACCAGGCTCCTGGCAACTAGTGGCATCATTGGTTGCCAGGATCTGAACAAGACACCAGCCGGAGTGTCCCAGGTTGCTGAGAGATGGGCAGGGAGATGTGTAAGGTCTCGTTCACACCTAGGCGTATTACATATGCGTGTCTGTCTGCGACCGTCGCGCGTTTTTTTACTGTGATTCGCGGTAAAAAAGTTGCGCGACCGTCCCGCGTTTCCGAAGGCTACTTGGCTGTATCCCAATGGAAACGCGCTACAAAACGGCCCAAAGTAGTACCTGTACCTTTTCAGGCGTGGGCCGTTTTGTAGCGCGTTAGGGACAGGCGGAAATACGCCAAGGTGGGAACAAGACCATTGAATACAATTGGATTTATATTTTTGAGCGTTTTGTTGAGCGTTTGTCGAGCGTAGAACGCGCTACAAAACGTTCAGGTGTGAACGAGGGCTTAGAGTCATACACAACTCCCCACCCAGCTCTTAGCAACTTGGGATGCTCTGGCCAGCATCCCACCCAGCTCCTGACAACCGGTGATGTCACAGGTTCCCAGGAGATGGGCGGGACATCAGGAGTGCATTTTGTTGCAGAAACGCCTCTGGAGACACATTATAACTTTAAAATACTTTGGGATCTATTCTTAAACAATTTGCAGGGCCCTTCGCCCTATATAAAGTTGTGGACATTCGTATTGGGTCGAATTGTGCCACAAACGAATGTTCTTAATATAGTTTCTTTCCAGTTCGAATGTAGTGTGTTGTAATAATACTCTATGGGCACCTTCGCCCAAAGCGAACATTCGTAGATAGACCCCTAATAGACCCCTAATAATTTTTTGCTTTATCTTGTAATTTTTGTTGGTGACAGGGACTCTTTAAAGTTATAGGTGGACACTGATTATCCTACCAGTATGTTTTGTGATTGGAAGAGGACACAGCACAATCTTAAAGTTCACTGTAAAATGCAGGATTCTTGTACTGCCAGGACACTGTGCTAACTAGGGATGCACCGATACCAATACTAGTATTGGTATCGGTGCCAGTGCCGAGTATTTGTGCGAGTACTCATACTCATACTCGCATATATGCTCCTATGCCTGGCCCGATACTTAAGCTTCCGGTATCAGGAAGCCGGGCAGTGAGTCATGACACGCTGCCCGGCTTCATGATTGGCCAGGAAGCTGGCTATATGCTCCCTCGTCACTGTGACGAGGGAGCATGGAGCCGGCTTCCCGGCCAATCAGGAAGCCAGGCAGCATGTCATGACACACCCTCCGGCTTTCTAATTGGACAGAAAGTCGGCTTCATGCTTCCTCGTCACTTGATAACAACGTCAACAAGAGCTACAATAATGATAACAATAAAATATAATTATAAGATAAATATATAAGATTCCGATGACACTTAGGGGTTCAGGGCATATAGCACTAGCACCCCTAGAGTATAGGAATTCCTGTACTTGTCAGCGCCATCTAGGGGAGCTAGTGTCATGCAAACACGGATGGAAGTTTTACAAATGAACCCCTTAGCTTTCTATGACACTGTGAATCATAAGCAATTGCCTATTCTACTGTATAGAGAGGAAATACTATAGAGTGTTGCTTGGGTGTTAGCTCTGAGTCAGCTGGGGCTCCTGACATCACATCCAAGATGGCGGCACCCAGCAGCAGTCTCAGGGCTTTTGGGTGTCTACACAAGGGAGGATTTTACAGCTAAAGAACATGCATAAAATACATGAAATGAATATATGATCTTTTGGGAAAATTTTTGATGAAATGAATGATCTGGTGACAGGGTCTCTTTAACATTTATCCATTATAACTCAATTTTAGGATTGCAGTTGTTGAATGGTCGATCATTGTACAATGGCTGTCCAAAATAAATAGTTTAAATAAAGTGTATACATTATACTTGATGTCAGGCTGAACACAGATACTTGACTGGCTTGATACCCTCTAATCAAAGTGCCTCCGGTGACAGGCTCCTGTCCATTAGCGGCCTTGAAGTGCGGCGTGGGGCTTTATCACACGCATGGTTGGCCGCCTTGAGTTCTAATTTGTTACATCGAGTCAGTGACACGTGGAAAGTAGGTCAGCGTTTCATATCAATCGCTTAATTATCAGGAAGGCGAGTCCAGACTGCACTGACAATTGGGGCAGGACTACTGAATCGTCATTGTATGGCCACGCTGTATATGCTCGATGGCCAGTTTGTATACAGTTATGAGGTTGACTTAAAAATATCCTCCATACATGCCAATTCTCCTTAGGTTTGTATGGCCTGAACTGTGGCAATGTGAAGACCAGTGAAAAGGGGTAAGACCCAGCACCCTACCCAAGCAGCAGACTTACCGATCCACGTTCTTCTAACATTTTTGCTTTGGGGCCTGCTGGGAACCGTTCAGACACCAGCCATTGCAACTGTAGTAGACAGTCATGACAAGTAGTTACGGTTAGGTTTGGTTGACGGTTGCTGACAAAGGAACACCAAGTTACAACTAGGGTTGCCACCTTGTCTTCCAGGGAAACCCGAACACTCTAGCAATGCACGGAAAATTTGGGGGAGAATGAGTTGCGGCATATTCATATGTAAATAGCGCCAACAATTCATATGTAAATATCACAGTCGAGTTTTAGTGGGGGGCCAGTAGCCTCTATCTTAATTTTGGTTGCCCCTGTTTGCCTGACATCATGTCTACAGGTTTCAGCTGCCATGAAACCCGGACACAGCATTCAAAACACGGACCACGGTGAATCCTGGTCCGGTGGCAACCCTAGTTACAACTGCACCCCTGGCTATCAGGAAAATCTGAAAAAGTTGGTGGAACCAAGAAGACATATGAAGAGTAGTGAAAAGGGGAAAAAGAGATAAAAAAAAGGATAACAATAATCTTAGTCCCCCCAGCAGCTTATCCAAGCATTAAACTTACCTGCCCCTGCCCCTCCAATATTTTTGTTTTATGGCCTGCTGGGAACCATTCAGCCACCAGCCATTGCAGCCGAACCAAGAACTGTAGTGGAGGGTCTATGACATGTAGTTATGATTAGGTTTGGTTGACGGATGCCACCAATGGAGCAATGGAGCAAGAACAGTTCATCCCTGGCTATCAGGAAAATTAGAAAAAGTTGGTGGAGCCAAGAAGATTTGGCAATGTAAAAAATAGTAAAAAGGGGAAAGAAAGAAAGAAAAAGGATAACAATACTTTCAATAGTTTTCTATTGTTACCTTGGCTGAAATAAATATGTGATGTGTTAACATTTGTTGGGATCTGGTTAGTGGTTCAGTTTGATTGTCTATCAATGCCACCAATGGGTTTTTTCATATGCCATCAGTGATATTTTCCATATGCTACCAAAGGGAATCTTCATATGCGCCAATGGAATTTTTCATCTGCCACCAATAGGTTTTTTTTCATGTGCCACCAAAGGGATCTTTCATACACCACCAATGGGTTTTTTTCCCATATGCCACCAAAGGGTTTCTTCATATGCCACCAATGGGTTTTTTTACATGCCACCAATGGGTTTTTTATCTGCCACCAATAGGTTTTTTTTCATGTGCCACCAAAGGGATCTTTCATACACCACCAATGGGTTTTTTTCCCATATGCCACCAAAGGGTTTCTTCATATGCCACCAATGGGTTTTTTTACATGCCACCAATGGGTTTTTTTACATGCCACCAATGGGTTTTTTTACATGCCACCAATGGGATTGTTTTCATATGCCACCAATTTTTTTTTTTTTGTCATGTGCCACCAATGGGTTTTTTCATAATTCTATATCTGAAATAGCCTGTCCTAGAGTTAAAGACTTTTGTCCAGAAGCTATCTGCCAATAGGACAGGTCCAGCAAACTTGCGTATAAAAACATTTTTGACTTCACATTAGTGAATTTCATGTTCTCCTTTAATAACAAAGATACATTTGCTAACCTCCCAAATCTAATTAGAGGATTTCTGGGCGAAACCCAGTTTGTGGAATTCACAATACCTCCTACACTTTCAGCGATGCGTAATTGGTGGGAGATAACTTCTGAAAAAATGTTTTTCATTCCCCAACCCAGCCACTGACCTGGATAAAAGTCTACTTGTATGTAGCGAGTTAGAATTCCTGGCATCACATTCACCGGCTTCCACTCCCGAGCCCAGCCCATGCCTCACCATATGCAAAACTTCTCTCTGTGTGTGCTGAGAGCTCTTTGGATGGTGATGTTGTAAACACATGTATTCATCAACCTACAGAATATTTTAGAGGTGCACTCCGGTCCAACTGCAAATGAAGCCTCATAGTAGATCCAAACCATAAGTGGATGGTAAAGCACTGTGTATCATGAATGATTGCCATCGTTTTTCTTATAAAACACTTATTTTTACCGATTTTGATGGCTCTGATGTAGACCCCTGGATGTTTGAGGTGGTTCTGTGACATTGGTGGTACTGTGTGGCCTTGGTGAGAGGGAACGAAATGAGGGAGGGGGCTGTACTGCACTGTTGTGGACCACTAGATGTTTGTAGCGCTTCTGTGGTATTGGTGGTGCTGTGTGCCAATGGTTAATGGGCAAGAAATGAGGTAGTGTGGCATCGGGGTGAGAGCTGGTTGCATGGCTGATTTTGCTTTGCTCCTTGACTATAGAAGGTGGTGATGGTGACCACGCAGGAGTACACTTGTGCTGTCATTATTCCTTGTTTGGAAGGTCCAAGTACATTGCAATCCTAGCAAGGTCCTTGGGGGGTCTCCAATTCTGCCACTCACATTCAGCTACATAGCACAGAGGAGGTGGGTCAGTCACAAGGGCCGGTGGATTATTTTACCAGAACGCAGTTCCAATACATAAGTGTGTTCCGCAGATGCCTGGAGACTGGAGTTGTCCTTTAATGAAATCCAGGTCAGCACATTCCGCACAAGTCTTAAGGTGGCCATATACTGTACAACCATCGCAAGACCTTAGTCTTGCGATGGTTGTAAAGGGATTTAAAAAACGTACGATCTGCCTATCTTGGACAGGCAGATCGCACTCTCGATCATCGCACTCTCGATCATCGTACGATAATCTACTAAGGTCTTGTGATGGTTGTAGAGTGTATGGCCACCTTTAAACATCACACAATGTAGAATTTGTACAGGATAGTAGCACAATTAACTGCAAATGAAATACAGCTGACATGTGATAAGTGCAGAGAGAAACTTCCAGATCTTTTCAGGAGATTGTATAAAGTAAAAATAAAACTTGTAAAAATATTTTTTCGAGGCGGCTGGAGATGAGAGGTCTGCTCTCGGTATTTGCATAGTTCCTGTTCACAAGTTGGAGGTGTTAATGTTACACTGTTGTAAAGTGCAGACAGGAAGCCAGGTTTAAGGCTCCATGGTATGAGATGTTTCTTGTTCAGTGAAGGTTTGTATCTGTTTTCTTTATTACAGATATTTATATAGCGCCAATTTACGCAGCACCTTACATAGTAGCACATTCACATCAGTCCCTGCCCTCAAGGAGCTTACAATCTATGGTCCCTATCTCACATGCATACAAGAGGGCCAATTTAGAGAGGAGCCAATTAACCTACCAGCATGTCTTTGGGGTGTGGGAGGAAACCGGAGTACCCGGAGGAAAACCACGCAAGTACAGGGAGAACATGCAAACTCTTTGCAGATAGTGACCTGGCCAGGATTCGAATCGGGGACCCCCAGTGCTGCGAGGCAGAAGCGCTAACCACTACACCACTTACTCTTCTTAGGTGCAAGACAAAGTGATGTGAAATAGAGATGGAAACCCAACCACTAAAACCTCAGATAAACTTTAATGTAATTTCAGTAGTCAGTGTCATTTGAAACCTGTATTTAATACCTGGTGATCCTGCCATAATGGCCTTGTTCAGGCACTTCCTGTTATAAAGAGACAATGCACTGTTCCTGTCTCCCAACTGCTCTTCTGCAATGTCACCCTGTCGTGCTTTCTCCTAATGGAGCCTACAAGCTGCCATGCCAACACACGTTGCTCAACCATGGTCCACTGTAGTCACCATGAGGCTCCATTCACACCCGAGTGGCTGTCCGCTTGAATTCAGCTGTACGGATACACGCGGAGCCGCTCTAAACAGAGAATACAATGTACTTTAATGTGCATCGTTCAGACCATTGCAGGAACTACGCGGTACAAAACCGTGCAGCCCCCGAAATAGTACAAGCGTCATAATCCGGCGGATTCCGCACGTTCGCGGCTATTTTATGGCTGCAAACGAGCGGCATCCTTTTGGATTAAAAATATTAGCATTTTCATCCCACACGGTCTTCCGCGTGGAAAACCATGGGGGATATGCAAACGTTAAATGTGAATGGAGCCTAAGGAAACCCTTATGATGGGCCTTGTTCAGGCACTTCCTGTTACAGAGTGACAATGCTCTATCCCTGTCTCCCAACTGCTCTACTGAGTTGTCATCCTGTCATGCTCTCTCCTGATGGAGCCTACAAGTGGCCATGCTGACACACATTGCACGAGCATGGTCGACTATTGTCACCATAAGGAGACCCTTAGGCCCCATTCACACTGAGCGACACTCACCTCGAGCGGATTTCCTCGCGGCGGGATAGCGCGACTGTTATGGTCGATGTTTCAGCGACGATCGCGCGACCTTCACTGTCGGGCTGCATTCAAAAATAGAAAAATCGTGTGACATCCGCGGGAAAAAGGGTCCCGCTGAAGCGACAAGCGATGGGTGACATGGAGCTGTACATTAGAACAGCTCTTTTGAATAACATTGGCCGGCGACTTCTCGCGTTATCGCACGGCAAAAATGCACAATATAGCGGCGGCAATCGCGGGATTTATCGCTTAATGTGAATGGGGCCTTATGGCGGGGCTTGTTTAGCACTTCCTGTTATAGGGTAGCAACGTTCTGTCCCTGTCTCCCAACAGCTCATCTGTGTCGTCACCCTTTCACGCTCCCTACTAATTGATACTATAAGCAGCCATGTTGATGCCCATCGCATAGGCATGGTCCACTGTTGTCACCATAAGGAAACCTTTATAGTGGGCCTTATTTAGGCACTTCCTTTTATAGGGTGACAGCACTCTGTTCCTGTCTCCCAAATGCTATTCTGCGTTGTCACCTTGCCACACGCTCTCCTAATGGAGATAACAAGTGGCCATGCCGATGTACATTGCACAGGCATTGCTGACTATTGTCATCATCAAGAAACCCAACATTGAGGAATGCCATGCAGCCATCACTTATGTGCGGCTCGGGAGATCAGTACCTTGTAAAGAACAGCTCATTGTGTTGTACATATCTAGTTATACAATGCCATCTAGATGTATGTACACAATGTATAATAGGCTTTCAGAAAGATAAAGCCGCTGTATTTTGTTGATTCAGCCCCGGCTCCCCCGAATATCATTTTCTCATCGTGTCCAGCGTTGTATTATCTCGATATCGGAGGGGGGTTCTGTTGTGCGATGCGAAGCGATCACCTCCGGGATGACTTTTTATAAAGATTTATTTTTAAACCAGTGAAATAAAATGTGAGAGTCACGCTGTCCTGAAGCTATTGTTTAATAAGTGCAAAGCGTTCCCTGAATAATGCCAACAGTCATAAATATGTGAAGTAGACTGTTCTCCTGCGTTTCCTTTTTGCATCTGGATACAGATCATGTCTTGCTTTCAGCAACAAACTAGCTATAGCATGCAATGCGCTTCCATCCAGCAAGAGGAAAGCCAATAAAGGTGAACTCCGGGATAAGCGAATATTGTCCTCATACAAGAGTCATGTGACTTCTTCCTTGAATCTTGGTGAGCTTTCTGTATTTCCTCCAGATCTGTGCAGTAATCCAGTGTGACACTTGGAGCTTCCTGTAATCAAGACCGGTCACTGCTGATCTGTGCTGGGTGGCTGGTGTTGTCTTCGCCCCCTTCTGAAATATGACTGGTCCTTGCTGCTCCCTCTCCTTGTGCAGAGTGACTGGTCTTGTCTCTGCCCCCTTCTGAAATAAAGACCGGTCCTTGCTGCCCTCTCTTCTTGTGCAATGTGACTGGTCTTGTCTCCGCCCCCTTCTAAAATAAGACCGGTCACTGCTGCCCTCTCTCCTTGTGAAGGATGACTGGTCCTGTCTCTGCCCCCTCCTGAAATAAAGATTGGTCCTTGCTGCTCCCTCTCCTTGCTCGGGGTTACTGGTCTTGTATCTGCCCCTTCTGAAATAAAGACTGGTCCTTGCTGCTCTCTCTTCTTGTGCAGAGTGACTGGTCTTGTCTCTGCCCCCTCCTGTAATAAAGACCGCTCACTGCTGCTCCCTCTCCTTGCTCAGGGTGACTGGTTTTGTCTCTGCCCCCTCCTGTAGTTGTCTGCAGGCAGCCTACAGTGGGTAGCTTGGTCTGCTCTCTGTACAGGCAATGTACAGCACAGTGTTGATGTCACTACTATTTTTACAAGGTAGTAACTGGGTCTGCAAAGGCATTTGGTGCACACAACGTTGATTTATATCCTTTGTGCCTAATGATGAATAGATTTTAATAAAAGTGTTTGTGCCCAGAGTTCAGCTTCAAGCTGCAGAGAACTGATTTGGAAATGTTTGCTCAGATTTTACACTGAGGGGTGCTGTATATGGACCCCTAACCATGAATTTCATACTTCATATTGAACTATGTCTGTTCAATAAGTGCAAAAATATACCTGTTGATCCCACCAGAAATTTTCCTGTGCCCTCCGCTTCTGCTGACTGTTATCAGTTACATTATTCCCAGCTCTTTCTGGGGACTATAGCAAAGTTCTACACTGACATCAGCTCTTCTTAATTGGAAATGTCACAGGGGGTACAGGGTCAATGTCAACAGCAACTTCTGCAGTCCATGGGCTGCTAAGGCTATTGTTATGCCACTGCCCCATTATTCTGACTCTGATCCCTTGCTGAGACCTCTATGCCTGGCCTGTATAAGCAGATATCATCACTGTGGACATTCCTTATCAGATAACTGAACTCACCAAATACCTTTTCATCCTTGGAATGATTTATTAAATGCAGCAGGTTACAGCAGACAACATTATGCAGCACATGATTGAACAGTCGGTATTTGAAGGTCAAAGATGATAATGTTTCCAAGCTAGCATATTACATGTGGCCCTGGTATAGGCAGCCATGACACCAGAAAGACAACTTGGACCAGAAGGGGGAAATGCATCATGAATGGGAGGGAACACAGATAATGTGGTACAATAACCAAAATGACCATAAGATGGCAGTATATTAAACAGCTACTAATACCAATAAACAAATGGCTTAAAAGAGAACTATGGTGTAAGTGTTTTTCCCCATAGTTCTCTTTAGGGTCACGGGAGGATATATACTAATCTCTTCCCGTGACCCAAAACTCAGTATATAGCGAGCTATTGCTTTTATATGCTGAGAGCAGCCGCAGCCGGGACGGATCCCGACAATGCTGTCGAGATCCACCCAGCTGTGTGAGTGGCTAGCTAGATAGGCAGAGCCAGCTGTGCCCGCCCACTCCCCTGTTCGTTCCTCCACTCAGCACTGGAGGATCGGAGAGGGCAGGGGGGAATCCCTGCGGGGAGTGGTGACTGACAGGGGATCGGGAAGTGAGTGGATCAGCAGCATGCTTCTGCTCACTTCCCGATCAATAAAGCCAACGCGTGACAGCTTCTTTGGGCTCTTACCATGAGGATGAGTGGAAATCACTCATCTCATACTTCTCCTTTAAGGAAAATTAACTCTATAAATTCTCAATTCACATTAATATGAACATTACCCATAACGATGAATTGTGTGTTGCTTTTATGCAACTGTGTAACAGCACACCCATTCTCCGTCTCCTACAGCATGTCTCTGACGGCTTTCTGTAGAATCAAACACACCCTTATGTGCGGTCCTTTGGTGATGTCAGGGGCCGCACTTGAGACCCCCTATATGAAATGAGTCGACCAACTCTGCCCTCAGACAGGAAGTGGAATACCAGGTGAAAATAAAGGCATAAAAAGCCTAAAGAAGAAAAAAAAAACGAATGCAGCCACCACCTCTAAGAACTGATACGCTGCAATATATAAAATGTTTGTCCTTGTGTCTTGTTATAATTTAATTGCCTTTTCACCTGTTGTCCATCGCCACGTCAGAACTCCATAAATGCCATACGCCGTCTTCAAAACGATAGGATAACAATACATTTCTTTTTTTTATTGCTGTATAAATTGTTACATCCTCGACCCTCTTCAGTTCCTGGAGTGCTTTTATTCCAGAAGAGCCCCTTTGTGATGGCGCGCGGCGCTGGCAGCCATTCTAATGTACACAGTAACCTCTTTGGAACACTCGGGAACGAGTGCCGCCATCTTCAAGGACCCGATTGATTGTTTAAGATGAGCTTTGTGACAGCGACCGTCAGCTGCTTCCTTTTCTTCACCCCCCTCGGGTGTATTATTTTCACATGTTCTTTAATCTGAGGAACTATTATACCTATTATGGGGCTGACACAGGCAGCGGCAGCGGGTACTTGTCACTCATCGTGCAATCAAAACCTAATGCGTTCTCTCGGAGAAGATTCCCTCCGCTGAGATGCACATTTTTACCTCATTAGTCGGAGTTCAGAACAAAATGTCAACTCCGAATTCGGGAAAGGCAGGCTGCAACCCGCTGCCAAGCCAAGGCTAGCGATGGAACTGGTTCGGACATACTGACCAAGGATGGGATTGTGGGAGTTAAAGTGACCCTGTCTCCAGAGGCAAAATTAAGGAAGTGCTCCGGGTATTTAAAAAACTTTAAATACCCTCCTGCCCTGCAAGGGTTAAGTGCTCGTTTTGTTTAGGGGGCTCAAATAAAGCTGTGTAACTCACTTGAACCTCAGCAGCCCCGCCTGGCTGATGGTGCGGTCCCTGCAGTCTCTCCCCCCCCGGGCTCTGGCAGTCTAAGGACCGCTGATGACATCACGTCTTATGCAGGTCTATTGAGTTGCATTAGGCGTGAGGACACCAAGGCTCATTTCACAGTCGGAGTGGAGTATGGTTGCCACTTTTTCTTCAAGCGAAACCCGAACACTCTAGAGAGGAACGGACATTTTTTTGGGGGAGAATGAGCCGTGGCTTACACATATGTAAATAGCACCACCCATTCATATGTAAATAGCGCCACCCATTCATATGTAAAGAGTACCGCCCATTCATATGTAAATATCACAGTTGAGACTATTTTCAGTGGGGGGCCAGTAGCCCCTATCTTAATTTTGGTTGCCCCTGTCTGCCTGACATCTTGTGTCCGGGTTTCTGCTGCCATGAAACCCGGACACATCATTCAAAACCCGGACTGTCCGGGTGAATCCTGGACAGGGTGGCAACCCTAGAGTGGAGGGGCTCCGCAGCAGACCGCAGCAGGACCCACCAGGTGAGTATATCGGCTTTATTAGAGCCCCCCCAGACAAAACAAGCACTTACAGGGGCGTAACTAGAAATCACAGGGCCCCATAGCAAAATTTTGTATGGGGCCCTGTGATTTCTAGTTACGCCCCTTGCAGAGCCCACCTGAGATCCCAAACAGCCCAACTAAGAGTGACCCTGCAGAGTCCACCATAAACTCTCTATGGTGGGCTCTGCAGGGTCTCAGGTGGGCTGGTCAAACCCTCATACCTATCCGCCCCGATCGCTCTTTGCCTCCTCCTGCTTCGTTGCTGGGCCCCGCCTCTTCCATCGCCGGGCCCCACCTCCTCCATCACCGGGCCACCTATTTACCATTTAAAAATACATGTGATTATTTATTTATGAATATAGAGTTGCAGTAATATCTGCGCAGAGTTTCACTTTGACACTCACAGTCAGCTGGGTGATGTGTCACATCTTGGCTCTCTTTAGGAGCTGTGGGTGCTGCTTCAGTCTGACACTTCTGGGTGTGTTGGATGCTTGCTCTCCAGAATAAAGACAGGGACAGGATATGTCACAGCAAAGTGTAAATAAAGACAAAAGTACACAAAACATGCACAATACCCCATGTTTTATCCCTTACCACATGCTGCAAGCACAGACAAATAACTGTTGATGTGCCAGAAATATAGTGTGTGTGTCTACCTTAACCTAGTAGTTTTGTCTCTGAATTCCAAAACATGTGATATCAGCCCTGCCTACCTTATTTCTGATGCATTACAAAGAACACAGACCTCGTCTCCTCCCTCCTCCATAACCCTTCCTCATCTCCATAACTGCTCCTCATCTCCATAAATCCTCCTCATCTCCATAAATCCTTCTCATCTCCATAAATCCTCCTCAGCTCCATAACTCCTCCTCATCTCTATAACACCCACTTATCTCCATAACCCCTCCTCCTCCCCCTTCTCATCCCCATAACCCCTCCTCATCTCCTCCTCCCCCTTCTCATCTCCATAACTCCTTCACATGTTCATATCCCCTCCTCGTGTTCATTCCCAGGCTCTCCATGCCAATCCCCGGCTCCTCATGCCAATAGCCAGCTCCTGATGCGGTGCCCAGGCTCCCCATGCCAATCCCCGGCTCCTCATGCCAATAGCCAGCTCCTGATGCGGTGCCCAGGCTCCCCATGCCAATTCCCGGCTCCTCATGTCAATAGCCAGCTCCTGATGCCGGTGCCCAAGCTCCCCATGCCAATCCCCGGCTCCTCATGCCAATAGCCAGCTCCTGATGCCAGTGCTCAGGCTCCCCATGCCAATCCCCGGCTCCTCATGCCAATAACCAGCTCCTAATGCCAGTGTCCAGGCTCCCCATGCCAATCCCTAGCTCCTCATGCCAATAACCAGCTCCTCATGCCAATAGACCAGCTCCTCATGCCCTGCTTAACAATATCTTGCATATTAGCCTTGCTAAAGGCCAGACAAAGATGAAAGATTCGTCCGGGTTCGGAGCTATATTTGGGGCTCGTAGACTCCCCGCCGGGTTGGCCGAACATCGGGTGACCATTCCTATTTGCTTATAGTCAATGGTTATAATGTTTCCCATGATTGTTTGTTTCAGCATTAGGCCCTGACTCCCCAGTCAGAATGAATTACAGCGACTCTTTACCTCTGCACCGGAGACCGCTCCTGACGTATTGTTTAGAATGTTTGTTAGCCAGGAAATCCTGTGAGATTGCTATTTCTGTGGAGATTTTGAATGATTAAGATGTTGTCAGAGCGCGTTGTGTTTTCTAATCCCTTCCCCGGCCCCGGGAATTACGTCTGACTCGGAACATATTAATAAAACATACGTAGCATATGGTCGGGACATATGCATTTTCTGCAATGCCTGAATGAGCCACATTGACACATCACACGAGCCCATTGCATATGGCCGGGGCAGCTGTGCCTCCGAAAAGACGCCCAACACTACGATAATCCTGAAAGTTTTGGAATGTTTTGTTTTAGTGGGTTCTCATGTATTTCCAGCAAGATCTGAATTTACATTATTATGTTTTATTGTTTGTTTTTTTTTATTAGGTGATTTGTATTTGCTTGCTGTATCCTTGCCGAATGACTACTGTGAGAAAATCACTTACAAGACAAGCCACCTATATTGTTTTTCAATGAAAGTCTGTTGATAGATATCTTTCTGTAGGTTTGCACTGAGTAGCGAGGAGACATATGGGCTCGCTCACACCATAAAGCGTGCCATGAAATGCATTATCGTAATTGCACCCCGATGCACATCTACAGAGCGTTGCAACACACCTATGTTATAACGCCCCACAACACACAGATTCATATGTTCTGTGCTTTGCAGTGCTTTGTGCTGGAAAAAAAAATGTGTATTTAGAAGGGTTGGCAGCCCCATTCATTGTGTGCTGCCCTTATGGCCTATTTATACTCGTCCATTTTTATGCAGCAAAAGTCCTGCATTTTGCTGCATGAAGATGCATTACACATAGAGATCCCATTATTTTCTTTGTGGCGGGTTCACACATGCAGTTTAGTGTGATAGGGAAAGGTAAGCTATATTGGTCCATTCATACACATGTGCATTACCACGCATACTCGATACCGAATACTGATATCAGAAGTCCCATTAAGGAAGCCAGGCGCCGTGTAATGGCTTGCCACCTCGCTACCCAATTAGCAAGGAAGCCGGCTCCATGCTTCCTCGTCACCAGGAAGCATGGAGCCACCTCGGCTGACGAGGAAGCATGGAGCCAGCTTTCTGGCCAATCAGGAAGCTGGGGGTTAATGACTTGCCACCTGGCTTCCTGATTGGCCAACTTCTCAACCAATCAGGAAGCCAGGCGGCAAGTCATTTCATGGTGCCCGGCTCCCTGATCGGCCCGGGAGGCCTGCTCCATGCTCCCTCATCGCCAGGTGATGAGGGAGCATGAAGCCAGCTTTCTGACCAATCAGGAAGCCGGGGGGGGGGATTGGGTAATGACTCACCGTCCGGCTTCCCCATTGGCCATCTTCTCCACCAATCAGGATGCCGGGCAACGAGTCAATACACGGCGCCCGGCTTCCTGATTGGCCAGAAAGCAGCCGGCTCTACGCGTTCTCGTCACTAAGTGACGAGAAGCATGGGGACAGCTTCCCTGCTAATCGGGAAGCTGAGTGGCAAGTTTTTACATTTTTACACACTGCCCGGCTTCCCTGCTAATCAGGAAGCCAGGTGGCGAGTCATTACACGCCGCCTGGTTTCCTTAATGGGAGTTACGGTATCGGTACTCGGTATCGGCGAGTAACGAAAGAAAAATATTGGTGCATCCCTAATTCCCAACATGCCTGGGGGAGTCATGCCTGTAACTGTCAGTGTTGCAGTCTTGCAATGCCTCATGTAGTTCTACAACAGCTGGAGGGTCAGAGGCATTGACTTATAGAAATTGGTAGCATCCCAACATTCTGAGATAACACAGAGGGAAACCTTTTAGAACAAAGTATTTAGTGTAAAAGACATCCCGCCCCCCGTCACATCCCCAGTTCTACTGACCACAAAGAATTAATACACAAAAACTGACAGGTTAGACCTCCAAGTGCTTTTTAGTCACCAATACTTTTTCTTTATGCTGGCTTTTCTAAATACCCAATATAATAATGTAGTTGATGGATGATAGGTTTTGTTGTAGTATAGCACTTTTGGTAGCTATATAGTACATATTTATAGAGGTCTGTATATCAGGTCTGGTCATGAGGTCTGGTCATGTGACCAAAAAAAACAAGATTAGGCCTCCAAATGAGTGCGAGCTATAGAGTTGTATCTGATCCAAATTCAGGGTATCCTTTGATACATTTGTGCCTGGCTGCCGGGGCTTATTACACACTTTCCTTTTTGCCTTACTAAACAATGCTTCTGTAAGTCTTCATAGCTTGTTCTCCGCAGGCCGCGTCCTCCATAGCCTGACAATTAATGAGGACAGCTCTCCTCTAATACCAAAGGACTTGGAAAGCAGAAAATGAATTGCACATATAAATAAATCAGTGGCGGAGCATCTCTGTGGACTCTGGTGATGGGTTAGCGGCTCCCAGGAGTTTGCATAACTCAGCCGACCAGCTGTCTCCACGAGAGGGGCCGAGAGCCACCCAACAGCTGTGAGTAAGTAACAGCCAAGGCAGTCACACTGCAAGCAGCGGAGTGTGCGTAGCATGCACCCTGTGTGACTGATTGCTGCCATTTCTTACAATTAAACGTATTCACATGCAAATTTCCTCCTTGAATAAGGTGATACATGGAACTCACGGACGGGATTTTCTCAAACTGCAGGGGCCTGCAATAGAGACTTTCCAAAATTGTCTTGGCTGAACAATTATTTTGAGCTGCTTGTAGTGACTTTATTGTCTTTCTAATGTACTTTTCATAAATTATACAATATTCTCTATCAGTACACAAAGGCCCTGGTGCCCAACCTGCTGCCTAGGGGCTGCATGTGGCCCCTTTTGGTGCATACTGTGCGGTCCTCAGGTCCCCTGTATACAGTGGTCTGTTTTGGTGCTTATTCAAGCCAATGAAGTCATTGTTCTAAGAAATAATTCATATTCTGATCCTATACAATGTGCTGAGAGAAATATCAGATGTGGAATAAGTCATTTTTAAAAGGGCTGTAGGGAGCACAGATGTGGAAGCGTTGACTTGCAAAGAGGCTGAAATTGCAGTGATGTCTCTTGTAATGTGTCTCCAGTCTATGGCAGTTTCCTGAATCACATCCCCAGTCTCCAACACGTCCTATAGCATGTCTGCAGTCTCTGACCATCTCCTGTTCCATGTTCACTGTCTCTAACCATCTTCTGTTCTATGTCTGCAGTCTCTGACCATCTCCTGCTCCATGTTCACAGTCCCTGACCATCTCCTGTTCCATGTTCACAGTCTCTGACCATCTCTTGCTCCATGTTCACAGTCCCTGACCATCTCCTGTTCCATGTTCACAGTCTCTGACCATCTCTTGCTCCATGTTCACAGTCTCTGACCATCTTCTGTTCAATATCTGCAGTCTCTGACTATCTTCTCTTTTATATCTGCCATCTCTGCCAATCTCATGTTCCATGCTCACTGTCTCTTACCATCTCCTGTTTAGGGCTGCCACCTTTTCTGCAAGCGAAACCCGAACACTCTAGCGACGCGTGAACATTTTTTTGGGAGAGAATGAGTAGCGGGTTATTCATATGTAAATAGTGTCACCCATTCATATGTAAATAGCACAGTGGAGACTATTTTTAATGGGGGGCCAGTTGCCCCTATATCAATTTTGGTTGCCCCTGTCTGCCTGACATCTTGTGTCCGGGTTTCTGCTGCCATAAAACCCGGACACAGCATTCCATACCCGAACTGTTCGTGTGAATCCTGGACAGGTGGTGACCCTATTCCTGTTACAAGTCTGCACTCTCTGACTATCTTCTAATCCACATGCGCAGTCTCTGACAGTGTACTGTGGCATTACAATACACAAAATATTATATGCAGCCCTTTGGTCACACTTAAGGACCAATATATTAAGTAAGTTGCTTAAAGGGAATGTATGGTGGTTTTAGCCATGAAAGGGTTAATGTTTAATGTGCCTTTGCAGTGTCCTGAATAGAAAAAGAAGAAAAAAAACACTGGAGCAGCTGCGCATGGCAACCAATCAGCTTATCTCTTTCATTTTCAAATCCTAACTGAAGATAGAAGCTGATTGGTTGCCATGCACAGCTGCTCCAGATTTTGTCTGCTCCAGCATTGATAAATTCCCCCCAGTTTGTTTGCAGCGATTCGCGTTCTTTTTTATATTACCTGCCACGTTGGGCAGAGGTTACAACTTTGCAATGCTTGATGAAGCCTCTACTCATGTCAAAGGAAACGCACTGCAAACTCAAAAGTCAGGAGACAGAACTGCTCATGATTGTCTCACTGGTGTAACTAATGTATGATTACATAATGCATTATACAAAGTATTGTACTCCATGCAGCTGGTAATCCCTCTAATGGCAGCTAGGTGGCGATGTCCACCACATGGAAATTATATCAATCATGTCCTTGTAGATTGCATGTACTGAGAAGCAAAGTGGGACTTTTATTGCTGTCCTCCTTGTTAGGATACTAGTTGCCAGGCTGCCTATGGATCCAATACTCAGCCAAAACCCAATATGAGTTACTTTAAACACAAACATTTTGAAAGAGCTGCAAGTGCAACTCCTTAAAGCAGAACCGTGATTGGCTTGTCCTCAGATTTATTTGCCTTAAAGGAGAATTATGATGCGAGTGATTTTCACTCAGCCTCATAATCTGAGCTGACCTGTGACAATGAAACTGTCACAGGTCGGCTCAGTAGATCGGGAAGCGAGCGAACACATACTGTCGCTTGCTCACTTCTCGATCAATCCCTGCAGAGAGCCGTGACTGTCACTCACGGCTCCCTGCAGGGATTCCCCCCCTCCCCTGTCCGATCCTCCAGCGCTAACTGGCGAAACGGACGCGGGAGGGCACAGCTGGCTCTGCTTCTGGACAGGCACAGCTGGGTGGATCCAGACAGTATTGTAGCTCGCGGTATACTGAGCTTTGGGTTACGGGAGGACGCTAGTTCATGTCCTCCCGTGACCCTTAGGAGAACTATAGGGAAAAGCCCTAACCCCATAGTTCTCCTTTAACATGCAGGTTTTCACAGATCTCAATTTGCCCTCCTTCCGCAGTGGCAGCACCGCACTCCGCGTCGCCGACTTTTCCAGCACTTTTCCGTAGCCAGCAATGGTGTTGGAGATGTCCAGAAGCAGAGTAGTCAACGTAGCTGAGGTCAAAACAGGGCAGGCAGCGTGGTGGCAGAACCGTGCGGCAGGAGCGAGGTCGAGGAAGCCGAGGACAGAACCAGCCGGGTAGCAAAGTACAAAAACGACAGGCAAGCGGAAGTCCAGAAACAGGCCGAGGTCAAAGGGCAGGCAGCAGGCAGAGAGAGAGTCAAACAATCCAGATCCAGGTGAAAGAACAGGGCAACAGGTTAGCAAGTTCAGGGTACAAGCTGAAGACCATCAGCACTGAAGCACAAGTCAGATTTACTAATATAGAGCAATTCATGAAGGTGAGATGTCACTTTCTGTGCGTCGGCCGTTTGCACGTCTGCCCACGCATGCGCACCAGAGCATGTTTTCCCGTTATTCGGAATGCAAGTTTTCACGCATGCGCTGCCCCAATCTTTTCCTTACAGGGTTCCTCTTTAATCAGTGAGTATACCAATCCCTAATATACAGATGACCACTAGGGGGAGCTTTTACAATGTTAAAAATACAGAACAGCAAAACAGCGCTGCTTGATGAGCCCTTCTTTATTGAAGAACACAGGGTGACCGAATGTTACATCATAAGCAATGTAGTTCCACAATGAAGATTAGAATGATCTCAACCATGCGCGGTCATCTTATTGACACATGCCGGCGGCCATCTAGGTGATGTACGCCGGCAGAGAGAGGAGGGGACGTTCACCTGGCGGGATGAGGTATGCCGCCGGGTGCCCTCCTCTCTCCTGACACTGTCTGGCTCTCGGTCCATGACCGAGTGCCCGACTTTTCATTGGAGGTGACACCAAAATGACTGCCAGTCATTTTGGTGTCACCTCTCCAATGGTGGCACCCAGCTGCGAGTCGCACCCCCCTCCCCCCCTTGTGACGCCACTGATCCTAACACTACGACCTAGTGGCAGAACTATGAAAACACAGTACTACGTATGAGAATGGTTGTTGCCCCTATTATAAACAGCGTGCTAGCAAAAATGATATTTGGGAAATTGCTGTAGAATGGGCCCAATATATGCACAAAACTGAAAATATGCTACAGGGTCCCTTTAAACCCCATGGTTACAATCAGAAGCCGTTGGCGTAGTCTGGGTTTTAATGGTATCGCAGTTTAGTATAAATTGCTTCTTTAGTCATTTGTTCAGTGCTTAGCACATATTGGTTACTTATGGAGCTGCAGGCTAATGAACTTAGTTTGTATTAAGTGTGCTGCCTACTGAAGAACTTGTTCTCATTACAATTCAAGGACGGCGTTTGGTATTCCGCAGAGCCCCCATATGCAGATTTTTAGAACATTGCGGGCATGTGCGGCTTTGCTCCAGCTTCCTCTGCCGGGTCCGAGCAAACCGAGCAGGACCGCTTAACTGCAACTCTAAATGTGAATGATGATTTAATCTGCCGTTACCTTTTATTTGTTACTTTTACTTGCATTCTGCTTATTAAGTAAGTCTGTGGACATATGATATGCAAATCTCAATTACACCACAGCAACCAGTTACAATTCAGTACTTTCACCCTGCTGAGTGGCAGGGTGTGTTTTAAGAGGTCCTGTTATCAAACGAAAACATTGCAGGTAACAGCACAGAAAAAAAAAATCAAGTATTTTAAATGCTTACTTGTGTTTTTTTTCCTTCTATTAACGTTTTTATTCATTTGCAATGTGCCTTTGAACGCGCTAAAAAAATGTAAATACTCCAGGAGAGTCAATTGCCTAGCAGACCCCCCCTCCTTCCTGTCATAGCCTCTTCCTCTCCTCTACTGTCTGCGCTGGCCAAGCTCCTCTGCCCCACCTCCCTTTATAACCTTTTATGCTGGGGGAGGAGCGAAGGGGAACAGTGTCCAGTGGCCTAATGGATAAAGCCACAGCTGTAGGCACTTGGACATGTCTTCCAAGGACAGTGTAGCTGATGTGTAGGCATCTACACTGATTGTGATAGAAAGTAACCTGACAACAAAAGAAGAACGCACAGCCGTTCACTTGACTACCCGGGACAAAGGCAGTCAAAGGAGGGCCCAGTGGCCTAATGGATAAGGCATCAGCCTCCGGAGCTGAAGATTGTGGGTTCAAGTCCCATCTGGGTCATCATGTTTAAGATTGTTATGATTTATAATGGATTCAATTCCCACAGCAGCCAGATCTTACACCCTGTTTATTTGGATGTTACAGTTGCATTCTACAAATAAAAAAATATAAAATAAACAGGTATAGTGGGGACTCCTTATAAAGGGCACAGAAGGTGTGCAGGCCTTGGCTCTTCAGTCGTGCCTGGTGCAAGAGACACATGGGGCATGTTGGATGGTACTACTGGCATACAAGGCAGGTTTTATAGTGTTAAGTTTCATGTTACTTTAATGAAATGGAAATATATTAGATAGTGATAAGTTATGTGGTAAATTGGCAGGTCAAAGTATATATTAGGAATGCACTGATACCATTTGTTCCAGACAGAGTACCGATACTTTTCCTCAAGTACTCGCCGGTACCAATTACCAATAATTTTTGTGTCATGTGACAGTTTTTCTAAATCAATACAGACTAATGATTTTAAGATGAAGGTGAATGTGGTGAAGTGCCAGGGCCCGTTCCCAGCTGCAAATGCTGCACCCCTGGTAATTCTGCCACTGACTCCAAGCAGTAGAGGAACTACAAATCTCAGCAATACATTATACAGCAATGCAGAATACCACGAGCTATAGAGGACTACAAGTCAGTGGCAGAGGCCTAATGCACTTCACACGTTGTCACCCTAGGACAGGAAGTGTTTTATTTGCAGGATCTCCAGGTGAAAATAATGACGAAATAAGCCTGAACTTGGGCTTAGATACATTTAAACTACGCATTCACCGATACCAATTTTTTCCAGACCGAGGACCAGTACCGATGCTTTCCTTCAAGTACTCAACTATACCGATCACAGATACCTTTTTTTTAGTGTTATATGGCAGTTTTTCTAAAACAATACAGACTAATGATTTTAGGACGGTAGTGGAGTGCCAGGTCCCGGTTCCAGCTGCAAACGCTGCGCCCCTGGTAGTTCTGCCACTGACTCCAAGCAGTAGAGGAACTACAAATCTCAGCAATACATTATACAGCAATGCAGAATACCACGAGCTATAGAGGACTACAAATCTTAGCAATACATTATACAGCAATGTAGAATACCACCAGCTATAGAGGACTACAAATCCCAGCAATACATTACACAGCAATGCAGAATAATATGGAACTACATACTCAGTGCTGCTCCCGGGTGCTTTCCAGCGGAAGATCTCAGGATAGCTGTGCGGGCTCTCAGGTGGCTGTGTGGGGTCTCAGGAGGCTGTGCGGGGTCTCAGAAGGCTGTGTGGGGTCTCAGTTGGCTGTGTGGGGTCTTAGGGGGGCTGTGCGGGGTCTCAGGAGGCTCTGGGGGTTCCCAGATGGCTTTGCTGAGTCTCATGAGGGCTGTGTGGGCAAGAGGCTACACACTTAGGGGCCCAGTGGCATAATGGATAAGGCATCAGCCTCCAGAGTTGGATGTTGTGGCTTTGAGTCCCATCTGTGTCATAAGATTTATACTATCCATCACTAGTTGCATGTTCAGGATACAAAAATATATTAGACACTAGTAAGTTATGTGGTAAAGATGAAGCTTTAGCAAATTAAAGTACTTATACTACAAAACTTTTAATTAGGCTCAGTGAATATAATTGTCCGCACTCTGATGATAGAGGACCCAATACCAGATTTCACCAGCAGGTGGAGTTGCAGCTGTAATTGTAGCTTCAGGCTTCATCAAACCAAGCTGCATGAGAAGTGAATCCAACTCCGATACTACAGAGCAAAGTGACAGTCCAACCTTGCTCAAAACACTCCTTCTGCTGCTTCTGCCGCAAAAGCAGATATATATATATTTATTTTGTTTGTATTTTTTTTGCTTTCCTTTTCCTGTACCACTGCAGACATCTGTTCAATGCCCCAACACAGCAGCAAATTCACGGACAGGAAAAGGATGGGAGGTGCATCTTGGGAAAGGGAGTTGGTTTGCAAAGTGCAGTTGCAGTTGTTTTACTTGCAGTTCAAAATACCGAATTTAAAGCTGAACTCCAGACATAGAAACTTTCATATAAATATATTAGGAATGCACCGATACCGATACCAGTATCGGTACAAATACTGGGCAGTTTACCGAGTACTTGTACTCATGAAAATGCCCTCCCCGGCAGTGCTCCGCCACTGTCCTGAAATCATCAGTCTGTATTGTTTTAGAAAAACTGTCACATGACCTAAAAAAAAAAGGTATCAGTAATTGGTATCGTTGAGTACTTGAGGAAAAATATAAGTACTTGTACTTTGCCTTAAAAAAGGGTATTGGTGCATCCCTAAAATATATTCCTCATTAGCTGCAAGGAGTATAAATCCACTTTGTGTGCACCAAATGCCTTTACAAAGCCGGATACCACCTTCTAAAAGCAGCGCTGCCATCATCACTGTGCTGCACATAGTCTGTGCAGAAAGCAGAGTAGTAGTAGGAAGGGGCCCCCAGGCCCCACCCACTACAGGCAGCCTGCAGAAAACTACAGGTGGGGGCGGAGACAAGACCAGTCACCCTGCAGAAGGAGAGAGAGCAGCAGTGACTAGTCTTTATTACAGGAGGGGGCGGAGACAAGACCAGTCACCCTGCAGAAGGAGAGAGAGCAGCAGTGTCCAGTCTTTATTACTGGAGTGGGCGGAGACAAGACCAGTCACCCTGCACAAGGAGAGAGAGCAGCAGTGACTGGTCTGCATTACAGGAAGCTCCAAGTTTTACACCGGATTACTGCACGGATCTGGAAGAATTACTCAGAACACCAAGATTCAAATAAGAATACACATGACTCTTGTATTTAGACAATATTATATGCTTATACCAGTGCTCCGCTTTAAAGTGTACCTGTCTGCCAGTCAACGTTGAGGTACCCGAGCTATAGAAAGGTAATCCTTGTACAAACTCACAGGCTTTGCCCTCCAGGTATAATAAAATTAAGCTCAGCAGAGGACTTAAAAGAGAACTCTGTTGTAGACAATTGTTGCTATCAGTTTATATAATACTAGATTCATTGAGCTCGATTGTTTTCCCTTGTTCTTTTCTTGGCTTTGTTAACAACCGTCAGACACAGAGCAGCCCCTGCTGCAGCCCCTCACTTTCTCCAATCTGACCACAAGCAGCCAGATTGGGTGACTATACTGATATGACTGCACAGGTCTTTCTAGAAGGCTGTTGTTAAACCAACTGTGTTATTTGTATGCATATTAACAAGGGTACAAAGGAAACATGAGACTGTTTGGCTCGAATGCTTTACAGCATGCCCCTGCACTATGCACAGGGGCCCAGTGGCCTAATGGATAAGGCGTCAGCCTCCGGAGCTGAAGATTGTGGGTTCAAGTCCCATCTGGGTCATTTTTTTATGTTTCTCTATTGTTATTTCAATGCCATCTTTCTGCTCCCGTAACCACGAGGTTACTTGTACACAATGCACACCCAACAAAAGAAGAGGCAATATACTTACTTTCCATTGGCTCCTGTGTTGGAACGCCCCCGCTTTGATTCTCCCCGGCCACTAAAAGTATTCAACATGTTCAAACGTATGGAATGAGCCAAATCCTCATTTATGTCTCACATGTTCCCTCTCCTAGACACTGCAGCTTACAGTGGGAGGGTTTCAGCAACAAAGGCAGTGCTGTCAATCCAGAAAGCAGTGGGCGGGCTAGGTGTGGCCAAGTGCTGATTTGACATGTTACAGGCTTGTGAATCAGCAGCGACAATACTGATAGCCATGCACCTGTAACATATTGTAATCCGATTGTACTGCAAGCAGGCACCGCCTACATGGCTGAGGGGAGGACAACTCTGCTCTGTATTCAAGAGCAGTGCAGCACAGTTGCCACCCCATCACAGGAAGCTGCGTTAGGTGGACTTCACTGGCAGGCTCAATGGATACTTGCCGAACTTTGCATGGGAACTAAGAGAAAGTGCAAATGCATTTATAATGAAGTGATTTTTTTTTAAAAGGAGGCCATAGTTCTACTTTACACTAACAGATTAATTTGACTAATAAAAATAAAAAATGTGAGGAAGAAAAATGACAGAATATCATATACAGCTATTTTGTTGTTTAAGTGAAATTCATTCCCATTTTGCTGTATTGATTTTTACACAGCGTATAAGAAAAGTGACAGCTTGCCTTAAAAACAATAAAAACGAGGTGGAACGAGCGCATGGCATCTCTCCGCCGTGATATACGGTTTTCTTCGGGGTTACAGAAGTAATCATCTTTTTTACGGTTACTGTAGACGCAGCAATTACAGTCTCAATGTCTGAGGCTCGGGCGAAGCTATGGTTTGTGGCACAGACTAATTCACCTCAATGCCACTGATTTCACGGTGATTTATCACGGGTTTCCTCCAGTTCTGTTTCTGTTTCAATAGATTTTTGTTCTTTTTTCCGAAAAAGAAAAAAAATGGATGTTACCAGTATTGCCCTCTCCGGGGCGATTTGGCCGCAGTAAATATACAAAGTAATAGAGGAAGGCAAGAGGAGTAATAAAACCAGACACCAACATAAGAAGTATATGATTTACATGGTTACATGGGTATCACGGTTTATTGATAGATGGTGAGAGTCAAGAATGGGGATACTAGACATGTGCACTGGCAAAAAAATTGTTTCGTTTCATTTCGGATTTTGCATTAATTTGTTTTTTGGGATTCGGGTCCGAAAGTCAATTCGTTTCGGGATTCGGATGAAATACGTTATACGCTTGTTACAGCCAAAGTGACATCAGAGGGGGGGGGGGGGGGGGAAAAAAAAGAGATAGACAGAAGCTACACAAATTATATCTCACTATTAACATGGTCAATCCTACACTTGAGCAGGCTTGGCCAGGGTACAACATATTACTGAACTCAATCTGACCACAAACAGCCATGACCAGAAAACAACCATATTGGGCAACCATTTCAAACCATGAAACATGTATAGGGAGCAGACCCATCTGCAGGACAAATCAGCAGGGTTTGTACTTTAAAGCCATCTTCCTTTTGTGGCTGCTGCAGCTTCCAAATACGGGGGGGGGGGGGGTATTATGCATCGCTCTTCCCATGATGCAGAGGGTGCAATGTTACCGCTCCCTCAAGGTTTTGACAAAGGTCAGATGGAAGATAGACAGGAGCTACAGAAATTAGATCTTAGCATTAACATGGTAATTCCCAACCTATTGGTTCTTCCCCTGAGCAGGCTTGGCCAGGGTACATAGTGGAGCATTATGGACATATGACTGATCCCAGTTTGACCACAAACAGCTATATTGGGCAACCATTCTGTGGTGGCTGTAGGCACTTGGACATGTCTTCCCAGAGCATGGTAGCTGCTGTGATCACACTTATTCTGATGCTAATTAACCAGAGAACAGAAGAACAACTCAGAGCATTTAGCTTGGAATCCACATACACACAAGGTCAGAAAGGGGCCCAGTGGCCTAATGGATAAGGCGTCAGCCTCCGGAGCTGACGATTGTGGGTTCAAGTCCCATCTGGGTTGCGCTGTTTATGCTGTCCTGCCTTTAAATAGAATTGATGCCAACAGCATCAAGATCTTACAGCTTTATTTGCATGTTACAGTCTGTCAGAATGTTACATTCTCCATGATATAACATTAAACAAATCCAACAGGGAGAGTGAGTGCCTCTTTCAATGGTCACAGAACATGTGCAGACCTGGGTCCTTCAGTTATGGCTGGTGTAAACTCATGTAAGAGACACATGAAACAGGTTGGATGGCACAGCCTCTACTTTGGCTCACCTGAAGAGCCCAATGCAGAATAATGGTCAAAGGTTAAAGTGAGCAAAGCTAGCAAAGGCCCAGTGGCCTAATGGATGAGGCATAAGCATCAGGGGCTGGAAGATTGTGTGTTCAAGTCCCATCTGGGTTAATGTGCTTACATTCTTCTGCTCTACAATGGAATTATTTCCAGCAACAAGGTCTTCATATCTTATCTCCTGTTTGGATTTCACAATCCCTCATATAATGGATTAATTCCCAACAACAAGATCTTCCTTTCTCATGTCATGGATGACATGTTTGGATGTTAAGTCCCTTGTTTCACATTCTCCATAATATAAAATGAAAGAAAAATCCAATAGGGAGAGACAGACCCCTCATAATGGGCAACAGCAGGTGCGCAGACTTGGGCTCTTCAGCTGTTGCCGGTGCAAACTCATCTACAAGGCACATAGGACAGGTTAGGTGGCTCCCATTGCCATGTGAGTTTACAAACAAACATCTAGAACTCTTACCGCATTTATCTAAGTAACATGTTACATAGAAGTTTTGAAATTTGCTGTTTGATCTCTAGAAATATATATATATATATAATAATTTAGACACTTTGTTGGTTTTAACCAAAATACTACCCCAATGATTGTGGAATTGCCCAGAATCCTGCTGATTACATTTCACCAGGAGACTGACTATAGAAATGTACAGTATGTTACTATGTAAGTATGCAATGAAATCCTCAAACATCATATCAGTTTTGTATCCTAAATTAAAGTTCTTCCGCTTATGGGGGAGTATGTGATCTCCTCCAATGCTGAGTCTAGCAGCCTGAGTACTGTCATGAGATCAAGACGATGGTGTGACCACTCCTGTGCTCCAACAGCTTCTTTTGGATACCAATGAGGCCCAGTGGCCTAATGGATAAGGTGTCAGCCTCCAGAGCTGAAAATTGTGTGTTCAAGTCCCATCTGGGTTGTCATGCTTAAGTTTGTTATGCTTTATAATGGATTAAATTCCATCCGCTAGATCTTCCATCGCTACCTCCTGTTTGTTTGGATGTGAGAGTCCCTCATGTTACATTCTCCACTATAAACAATAAAAAGAACTCCAACAGGGTGAATGGGACCTCCTTAAAATGGGCACAGAAGGTGTGCCGACCTGGGTTCTTCAGGATGGCCTGACTTGTGCAAACTCATCGAAGAGAGACATGGGGCAGGTTGCATGGCACACCGGCTCTACTTTGACTTATCAATAGGTCAACATATAGGACATGGAATGGCTTTTTAACCACATATCAAGTCAGAAACATAGGTTTGGCCATTGGTGTCAGGTTCTCTTCATTATGTTTTATATACCATTTAAAATGTGTTAAACATTTACAATAATGCACTTCAGTAAATGTTCTGGAGATACTGAAACAGTCACATGTCATCCGAGCAAATTCTCTAACAATGTGGATGACTTTTGAGTCATTAAAGCAGCTTTTGCCTTTCTGTAGTATTAGGTCACAGGTAACCCCCTTCACATACTGCACAGCACATACAGAGTATATACATATATACATTAACATTCATACACATTTCCATCCATACATCCCACCATCCTGTATAAAGCCTGCCTGTTCTTATTCTGCAATAGCAGCTCCTGGAATAGTAGCAACATGTGATATAATTTCCCGGGTTGGACTAACTGACATTTACACCATCACTTTTGCCAGGGTGGAGCCGATGACTCTCACTGCCAAGTAAAGCAAAATCTAGACTTTCCCGAATCCTTCAGTAATTGTAGATACTGGAAGAAAACATAGCAACAGGTATTATACAAAAACATCCATGAACATTGATACACATTTCCCTAGATACAACTGCAATATTGAAAATCAAATGATGGCATATATGCATGTGCGGCCGGCACAGTTAAGGCTAAGTTGACCTTTCTGTAAGTTTACAAACCTCCGTGAATACATTCTTGATACATTATACAACAACAAAACATTACAATAAAACTTTTACTTTTCATTTATTCATTATTAAAGTAGAACTGAAGCCAAAACGTTTTAAGGGAGGGAGGGTTAAAACCCCTGTTAGCTTTTTGATACCATATTTGTTCCATTGGGCAGATTACCCTTCACCTCCTGTCCGATAACCACAACAGGAAGTGAGAGGAAATCCCTCCAAAGTGAAGGAAATTCCTGGTGGTCAGCAGGATCACCAGAACTAGTGTCTCCAATAGAAGATTTCCCATCTATTCCTGTTTTGATTACAACCCAAAATTTTTGATTTTCTTTGACTTTCAGTGATAACGGTCACCAGAACAGATAGAGAACGTGAATCTCCCTAATGGGGACACAGAGGGCAATAAAATCTGACAGGTGCTCTAATCTCAATTTATTCCTGTCCCATTGTACTGCTAGGCTGGCATCCCATGGTAATATAATGTAGGGTGCTGAATGACATGCGGATGGCGTTGCACAAATCCAAATGTAGAAGAAGTAGTCACTCGCACACTTAGGTCCAATGCATCAATCCGTCCTTTTATTGACGTCAGATACACATGACACCACAAGTACAAAACAACATTTCGGAACCTAGGCTGGTCCCTTCATCAGGCAAGGGTCACTGTGCTTCTAGCCTGATAAAGGGACCATGCTAGGCCCCTTGCAACCAACGTTGCTTTGTACTTGTGGTGCCATGACTATCTGACGTTAAAAAAAAGGCGGATTGATACATTGGACCTAGCTGTGTGAGTGACTACGCCTTTTACAGGTGCAATAATCGCTCTCCACTCTATACAAAAAAAAAAGTTCTGGCTTCAGTTGCACTTTTAATGTGAAAGGCTCCTGATGCTCAGCTGTCAAACTTTTGGAGGATGGCGTGCTTGAATCCTGGTGGCAATTCGCACATCAGTTCCCGTTATGTGCCCAGCTTGACCAAAAGTGGCGTGCAAATGACCCATGGAGCTTAGATATTAGGCTGGACAACTGGGGGTAAAAGATTCATCTTCTGAAAGTATTAAAACATTTTGGCCAGGCGTTTGTAAATGTGCTGAACTGACAGGTTTTATTTCATTTAATGTTTCCTAAACAAATTCCACAATTCTACAGTTTTCCTGGCAATAGGGTTGTGACATCCTGTCTGAAATTTGGCAGCCAGCAGATGTAAAAGTTATCTAAAAATTATTGTATCAGCAGAATGAGGGGTTGGAAATACTAGAACATCAGCAAAGGAGCAGCAGGTGCAGTAAAGGGTACGTTATGCAGACAATAACAGTCATATTTCATGAAAGTCGGCTCGTTCAGTAAGAAAAAAAAAAAGATCAATTCACTAATCTACAGTGTATCCAGTATATACAGTATATCAGTCTTCATTTACAACAACGACCCTCATCATCGGGAATGACAGCCAAAGAGAGCCTGTGCTTTTGAGCCATCTGACCCCTATGCCATTGCTGTGTTCTCTAGTGACATAAGGAGCAGATGATGGGATCAGAGTGTGTGGCGGGGGACACTGGTATCTGACACTTCCATAAGTATCAAATGCTGAAGAGCCTAATGGAGGCTGTGTGCCAAATGCTGAAGAGCCTGATGGAGGTTATGTGTCAAATGCTGAAGAGCCTGATGGAGGTTGCGTGTCAAATGCTGAAGAGCCTGATGGAGGCTGCGTGTCAAATGCTGAAGAGCCTGATGGAGGCTGCGTGCCAAATGCTGAAGAGCTTGATGGAGGTTGCATGCTCCATAGTATAAAGTAAAAAATAATATGGTGCATGCTGGTGGCCCAGCTCATTAGCCTAATGGCTACGGTGTTAGCCTCTGGAGCTGAAGAGTCCCATCTGTGTTGTTATGTGCATGCACTTCTGCCTTACATCCTGTTTATTTGGATGTCACAGTCCATCAGAATATTAACATGGTAATTCCCAACCTATCGGTTCTTCCCCTGAGCAGGCTTGGCCAGGGTACATAGTTGAGCATTATGGACATATTACTGATCCCAGTCTGACCACAAACAGCCATACTGGGCAACCATTCTGTGGTGGCTGTAGGCACTTGGACATGTCTTCCCAAAACACGGCAGCTGCTGTGAAGGCATCTACACTTATTGTGATGCTAATTAACGAGGGAACAAAAGAACAACTCAGAGCAGTTAGCTCGACTTCCACATACAACAGAGGTCAGAAAGGGGCCCAGTGGCCTAATGGATAAGGCGTCAGCCTCCGGAGCTGAAGATTGTGGGTTCAAGTCCCATCTGGGTCGCACTGTTTATGCTGTTCTGCCTTACAATGGAATCAATGCCAACAGCAGCAAGATCTTACACCCTGTTTATTTGGATGTTACAGTCTGTCAGAATGTTTCATTCTCTATGATATAAAATGAAAAAAAAATCCAACAGGGAGAGTGAGGGCCCCTTGCACTTGTCACAGAACGTGTGCAGGATCACTATACGGTAAACTTGTTCTTTTCCCATGCAAGATGATACAACAGGTTCACTTTAATATGGCCTTCACCAGCATCATATTGTAACCTCGTTCTCACACCCTCACTTCTCATTTATCCTCTAGAGGTGAGGCCCATGTAAGCTATGAGTCACCATATCATAGCTTAAACAGGGTTATGGCCCCTCCAATGACAGTGCTGATTGGCCTAGTACTGTCACATGCTCCTCCATACCTGGATGTACACAGTATTTCCTTTGGCTTCTGGCACTGAATGGAACAGCAAGGAAAGGAAGGCAAGATATGCTGTGGAGGTATTAAAACAAACTGACAAAGCACATGTTATTCCCTGAATGCTGAATGGCAGGTTTAAGTGAAGGTAAAGGGAAAACTTTTTTAATATTATAAATAGCATTTCTCTTTACTTCCTGATGCATCTCCGGGACAGGAATTGAAGGGGAATATTCCAAATGGGACAAAAATAGTGAAAAATAACATGACAGGGACTTTACGCATCCATGCTCTATAAAAAAAAACAGTTTTGGCAATACTCACACTTTAACTGGAATCTAACCCGATCGACCTTTGTGTATGTGTGTGACCACGTGATTGGCTCTCGGTATTCTGCAAACCGCTGCATAATATGGGTAATTAATAATGAGAGTATAGGCTCATAAACCGGTAATCACTAATAAATTATTTTATTGTTTATCCGATTAACCGATTAATCGAACGTAATAATCGGCTAACTAATCGATTTTGAAAATAATCGTTAGCTGCAGCTCTAAACCTCTTACCACTTAATTCCAGAGATCTCCTTAATGGATAAAAGTCCTGAACGCTGCAGATAAATTATAATCGCCAAGTGACTTTTTCATTAACGTTGAATTCATTTCTGAAAGATCATTAGCATTTTAAATGAAAAAGATTTGTTTCTTGACGCCATATGCAATGTCACTCTTCCCTTAGAGCTCCATTCGCTTGAGTCTGACCATTCCGTTATGAACACAGTATGGATGACGTGTCTCCACTGGCGGTAGAGATGTCCTCTGGCCAGGACTGCTTAGTGGGAAGGCAATGTGGCTGCCTGGGTATGAAGATCCGGAGTGTTGAAAGTCCTCTGACAATCTCCTCCCCTCACTGCTCATGCTGTATGCCAGTCACGCTGCCTTCAGGGGACACCAAGCATGCCACCCTTCTGTATGCCAGTCACACTGCCTCCAGAGGGCAACAAGCATGCCACCAGCCTGTGTGCCAGTCACACTGCCTTCAGAGGGCACCAAGCATGCCACCAGAAACTTCTAACAAGGAATGAAATTGCCAGAGGAACTTGATTTTAAATCTTAGCATCAGAGTTGCATAGGTAATGGTACTTTTAGGTCCAAACCAACCTTTTGCAATGTACCGTAGTTTGTTGCAATCACTTGTGCCTTAACGCACGTTACCACAACGCACATTACAGACATTAGTGAGATGCATTTTGAAGGCAACACAGCTCTGATACACTTGCGTTGCAGCACACCACAATGCACAGTTATGCAGTACAATGTGAATGGGACTTTTAACGTAGGACTTCATCTATCAACCTTCACCCAAAACTAAATGAAATGCTTTGGATTGAGGTCTTTTTTAACTCTTCTTCTTCTCCTTCGTCTCTTCTGAGGATAAAAACAAGGTTGTATATGTTAGCCAAGGGTTAAGTGAATGGGGCAAAATAAAAGGCATACTGTAAAGAAGACCACAGCAGCAGACTATACTTACTAGGGATGCACCGATACCGATACTAGTATCGGTGCAGATACCGAGCATTGGGGCGAGTACTCGTACTCAGCCAAATGCTCCTGATGCCTATCTCGATACCGGAACTTCCAGTATCAGGAAGTTGGGCGGTGAATCATTAAACGCCACCCAGCTTCCTGATTTACCAAGAAGCCATTCCATGCTCCCTCGTCACTTGGTGATGAGGGAGCATGAAGCTGGCTTCCCAGAGTCAGGAAGCTGGGTGTCGTGTAATGACTCACCTGATTGGTCGGAGGATGGCCCAATCAGGAAGCCAGGCGGCAAGTCATTACCCGACCCCAGGCTTCCTGATTGGCCAGAAAGCTGGCTCCATCCTTCCAGGTCACCTGGTGACAAGGTAGCATGGAGCTGGCTTCCCGGGCAATCAAGAAGCTGGGCAGCATGTAATGACTGGCTTCCCGATTGGCTAATTTGAAAATACATTCTACTTATAGAGGGAAATTTAACAAGAACATTCATTTTGTGCATCCATTCGCACAAAACATTCACAAAGATTCACAGGGCCAATGGTTCTGCAAATTGTTTATAAACAGGCCCCTAAGTGAAAGCAAATTGCAGATGCTCCAGCTCTCCAACACAAATCCAAAGTGTTTTGCCGAAGTACTATAAATGGCTCGGTTCTTTTTTTAAGTAAAAGCGATCCAGTTTCACCTCCCGGGTTAGGAGCGGGAGCCGCGTGTAATAAGCTTCTTTACTCTATTCAAGAGATTTATGAAATAACCTTCCACAGAGGTTCCTTTAAATAACTAGGAATGAGCCAACCTCACTTTTCCATCCCTCCTGCTAGCCGTCCCTCCAGCTCCCAGCACTGCTACAAACAGTGTGTCATGAACTGTCGGGGGTCCTCGGGGACCCCTGCCAAGCCTCACTTTCACCATAACTACCCAGGCTCCTTTCAAGTTTCCCCCTGTGGCCTATTATCAAGTGTTTACCGCCTGTGTGCTTCATCTGCGACGCTGCAAGTGATCTCTTCATTAATACCGTTACGTGACTTCTATCCCTGGACCAGATTGCTGAGCCTTGACGAAGCAAAGTAATCTTTGCCGTTGCCTGTAAGACGATGCAGCGATAGACCGGTACCCCTATCCGCTGCCCTGTTTAACGAGCCATCCCCTCAACAATACTTTTGCCATTTATTTTTACCGCTCGGAAATATTTCATTGCACCCCCACAGGTCAAATTAAATTGCACGTCACTGTCTTCCGAACACTAAATGCCATTCCAACTTGTATGATGTCATCGCTTCCTGGCGGGACCGGTGGAAGGATCGAAATTTTGGCTTTAAAGAAATTAACTTTTTGATCTTTTTGTTTATTTTTTTCCTCGGTTTCTTTTTTTGGAAACGGCTTACGTTTTAATTAAACAACGTTGCTTCTGCTACTGTGGCTTACCAGATTGCTCTAAGCCGCTTGCGAGGGGGACCTGGATGCTCCGGGCTCAGCCGTTAGAATCGTTGGCCAGACTTCAAGCAGCAGTTGGACTCTGCCCAGGAAGCCGGCTGAAAGACAAGTTTGTTTAATTGACCCTAGCTTTTTTTTTTTTTTTCCTGTTTCTTTTTTTTTTTTTCGCCGTGCGTGGAATAAAGCTGCTGGATCGTTTTTGTCTGCCTAAACCAGCTGTGCTTGCGACGGGGACGGGTCCGTTGAATGAGAGTCTGGTGAACCATGGCTTCGGTGTTTATGTGCGGGGTGGAAGACATGCTGTGCAACGGGAGCCGCTTTGTGTGGAACTTGACTGCGTCTACGATGAGGAGGTGGTACACGCACAGGGCCAGGGCATGCCAGCTGGTGCTGAGGACTTGGTGTGGCCTCAGGGAGGTCTATCAGGTAAACGGGATTAAAAGGGAGGAAAAAAAGTTAACTTTCAGTTGTCAGCTCTTAAAGAAGAACTCTGCCTAAAGAGTTCCATCACTTCCAATGTGTGCGTGCTCTGAACACTTACTACAGCTCAATTGCTGTGCATTTTCGGCGAGTGCATCTTGGACTTGGTGTAGCTGATCAGGTATAACTTATTATAGGTCTGTAATCACTAATATATAATTAAATGTATTTTTTTTTTATACAAGCAGTGTAGATACCTAGATTTGGCATTATATCAGCCTCTTGTAGTTTACTGCACAGCAGAGCTCACACAGGAGGAGGGAGAAGCAGCACAAGCAACCAGGGGCATCCTTAGACGTCTCGCTGCCTGAGGCCGG
>NW_017306464.1:1100754-1110377 GCF_000935625.1 Nanorana parkeri | reverse complement strand
GGGACGGAGCGGTGCATGGGGTACCGCCCAACTCACTAGGGTTGCCCCCTGTCCAGGATTGACCCGGACAGTCTGGGTTTTGAATGCTGTGTTTCAAAATTAAGATATGGTCTACTGGCGCCCCATTGAAAATAGATTTGACTGTGATATTTACATATGAATGGGTGGCGCTATTTACGTATGAATAAGCTGTGACTCATTCTCCCCCAGAAAAGTGTTCGCCCATTGCTAGAGTGTTTGGGTTTCACTTGAAGAAAAGGTGGCAACCCTACAACTCACAGACATCACTGGTTGTCAGGAGCTGGGTGGAACGCTAGCTAGAGCGTCCCGCTCAGCCCCTGGCAACCAGTGATGTTAGTGAGCTGGGCAAAAGCTTTTAGCAAACTGTGACGCTCTGGCTGGAAATGGGGTGTGCTGCATCACCCAATAAGATGCCGCCTGAGGCAACCGCTGTCTCATTATAGGGGCAGCTGTGCAAACAATCAGTCACATGTGCTGCAGTGCAAAGAGAATGCTGACAGCAGGAGAGAGCAGTGTGTAAGAGAGGCGACCTCACCAGTGTGCCGCTTTTATTTTCTGCTTTTATTTTCACTGTCTAGTCACATGCTTGGGTAAAGACCTGTAAGTGAAACTGCAGGTCAGCTCAGCTGTCCATTCTGCAGCACTGAAGGCTGCAAGGAGGTTGCCATAATTGTGTAGGCATAGGCTAATACTGGGCATCTGTTCCTGGACCACTCCATTCCCCAACCCCATCCATTAATATAATGGGGAATGGGTGGCATGTGACCCTGACAAAGTCCAAGACCTAATAGGCTCCTATCGAGAGGAACAGAGGGTGTCTAGGTCACATGAGTGAAAAAGCTCTGCTGCTTTAAATAGGGAATTATATTCTCATTTTGTGTCTGATCGCGTTGTTACATTAGATGGCATTGATGAATCCCAGACTTTAAAGTAAACTATGTGCTACCTCTTGACTCCCATCTAGGAGTATCTGCACATTGAGGCTGTTGTAAGCTATTTAATGCTCCCTTCCTCATGTCACAGCTCTCTATCAATCCCCAGATAGCTCATATTGGTATCAGATATTTGTAGGGAAAGTCACTTTTTACACAATGCCACTATTCCCCCTGTCGTGGTTGGCTTCAACAATTTTTTCCTCTTTGCTGAGGACAACAAATAGAAAATATAAATAATTCCAGCCAAGAGGGAAGGAGGGATGTAGGGAGCATAAGTGGAATTAGAAGTGGATTCTTACATAGAGTTTTCACAGGTGCTATCTAGGGATTGCTAGAGAGCGTTGACGTACGAGAGCAATAAAGTGCTCACAACAGCCTCTCTGCACAGATACTGTTAGATGGGATTGCAAGAGGACTGGAAAGGGTCACTTTAAAGCAACTCTGTCACTAGAATAAACATTGAAAATATAGTCCTCCCTGCAAAAAAGACATTTAATACTCACTTTTCCTGCTGCTCATGTCTTTGGTCCCTGCTGTAATGAAGAGAAAAGGCCAGCTGAAGAATTCTAATATGCCAACACTTTCAGGAGTTTCAGATCCCTGGTCCCAAACTTCACTCAGATATAAAATCCTCCCCCATGCGGCCACAAAAAAAAAATAAACCTATCTAAAAATGTAAAAAAAATAAATAAATATATATATACACTAATTTGGGCAAAAGTTTGTTGACACATGACCATCATACCAACATGAGCTTCATGTAGATCCCATTCAGAACCATGGGCATTAGTATGGAGTAGCCACCATATACAGATATTAATACTAAAGCTGAATCTCCTAGATCCGAATGGCATTCAGGATTCAAATTTCCGCATTGCATTCGGGAGCTCCCGAATGCCTTTCGGGTCTGTGAGCCATACACATATACATTATTATTACATAGTATTTATATAGCGCCAACAGTTTGCGTAGCGCTTTACAATGTAAGGAAGACATTACAATTACAATACTGTGTGGGGATGAATTGTTTGAGAATGTGATGGTTCAGTGGTTAGGTTGAGGGGGGATAGGCTTCCCTGAAGAGAAGAGTCTTCAGGGAACACCTAAAGACAGTCAGGGTGGGATATACTCGTATTACTAAAGCTGAGGCTCCCAGACCCGAATGGCATTCGGGAGCTCTCGAATGCTATTCGGAAATTCGGATCTCGAATGCCATTCGAGTCAAGGAGCCTCAGCTTTAGTATTATATGTATATACTCATATCCGAAATTCGGAAACAGAAATTCGGATTCGGACACATTCTGATGCATTGGAATTTGGAAATTCCGATGTGTCCTAATGTCTGAATTTTGGAAAATTCATTATAATTTTGATATGGAACGAAACGAATGGCACATGTCTACTCACAACTGGTGTTCCAATTTAAATCTAAAAGGTGTTCAGTAGGGTTGAGGTTAGGGCTCTTTGCAGGTCACTTAGGTTCCTCCACAGCAAACTAATCTACGACTTTAAGGTGCTGGCTTTGTGTACATGGGCACAGGCTTGCTGGAACAGAATAGGACCTTCCCCAAATTGCTGTCACAAGGTTGTAAGTGCACAATTGTCTAAAAATGTCTTTGTATGCTGTAGCTTTAACAGTACCCTTCACTGGAAACACCTGAACTCGATGATTTGGATTGGGAATTGGATGTACAATAAGCTCATATACAGTAGGTGTGATGGTTAGGTGTCCACAAGCTTTTGGCCATATACCGTAGTGTTGTTATTCTCAGTACAGGTACAGCTGACCTTTAGGTCCACCTAGATCACAGAAAATAACAGACCAGTCTTCTATTGCCTGGTATTCCTAGGGTGAGATCTGCCAGTATAAAGCCAACCCTAAGACTCTGTTCACCTTGTAGCACCACCCTGTGCCTTTTGCTGCACAGGTAATAGGATCCATAATCTAACACATTGGTGTTGGTGGGGTAGTGCACACTTTAGAGTTTGCTGCAGGTGTGTCTTGGCCAATATCTGTAAGGAGGGTAAGGCCATCACTGCACCAGCAATGTAGCAGAACCCCTCAGATCAGATTTCCAAGCATGAAAGTGTGAAACGGCCCTGTGCACACCATTGTTCCTTATACATAATTAGTACCAAGCCGTGACCTGATTCTATAAACAAAAAGACCATTTGTTAGGCAGTGCCACGGAGGGGCATGCTACATTTCATTGGTTTTAGGCTACAGCTAGCACTTTGACAGCCGGAATTAATATAAATGAGTGTAATTATTGAGGTCTCTTTAACTCTCATTCCGAATAATCATATAAGACAATGAATCAAGAGATTATCCATGTACTTCCAGCTCCATGTTGCGTTTAATAGATCGTTCTCGGCCTGACAATTAGGATGGAATGTACACTTATTCATTCGGATTCTTCCAGAGAGATAAAGGGTCAGATGTAGAAGTTAAAGGGTTATTAAACCCTCGCATGTTTGTGCATATATCTACTGCTAGCAAGCAGTAGATATATGCAAAACGATTAAAAAAAAAACCTTTTTCAAAGGGTTAATACTTACCTGTGTCTTCGCCGCGCGCTCCCGTCCAAACATCTGCAAGTTTCTCAGGCTGCTGGGCGGGCGCATGCGCAGCTCAGCTGTTCTGCCGGGAGTCGAGGAGATACACAAGGTAAGTCTATGGAGCAGCGTGCACCCGCACAGACTGCATGGGACATGAGAGAAGAGGAGGACAGTGCTGGATCGGAGACCCGCACCAGCGCTGGAGGGACAGCTGAAAAGGACAGTAAGGAAGAAGATGATCGGATTAAGAGACATCATTTAAGGTAAATCCGTACAGCAGGATTGGGAAGAGGGGAAAAAAGTTTGACTGTAATGTCACTTTAACTTGCCAAACTTTATATAACAAACCTTTAGATCTTCCATGCCGTCAGAAGATGTGCGTGCTGGAGTACACCCCAGTGGCCAAGAACTGCAATGAACTATATTCACAAATAGTTGAGTTGCTGGAATGGATGTCACAAACCAATGTTGGTCAACTCTTTTTATATAGGGGGTCACGAGTGTGGCCCCTGACATCACCAAAGGGCCACACATAATATTTGGTGAGTTTGATTTACAGAAAGCTGTCAGAGACTGCAGACATGATATGGGGATTGTTGGAGACTGGAGCTATGCTTCAGGAGACATTTGTAGACTGCATACAGTACATGAGACTGCTAGAGATCACTTACAGCACTTTTATTAATCGATGCTTCCACACTGGGGCTTCAACTTTAAAATGCTATGATGCACACTGTCTGCAGGAGTTCTAAAGGGCTGCACAATTGGGGCCTCTTGTTGGACACCAGGGTCATAAACTGAGACCACTGCTTTTTTTTAGAGCATGCAATATTAGGTCTTTTGGTCAGCCATCAAAACTGAGTGTTAAGAACTTTGTCTAGTGCTCTTGTACTAAACTTTGTTTTTTGCTCTTGTATTAAACTTTGTCTAGTGCTCTTGTACTGAACTTTGTCTAGCGCTCTTGTACTGAACTTTGTCTAGTGCTCTTGTATTAAACTTTGTCTAGTGCTCTTGTACTGAACTTTGTCTAGCGCTCTTGTACTGAACTTTGTCTAGTGCTCTTGTATTAAACTTTGTCTAGTGCTCTTGTACTGAACTTTGTTTTATTGCTCTTGTATTAAACTTTGTCTATTGCTCTTGTACTGAACTTTGTCTAGTGCTCTTGTACTGAACTTTGTCTAGCGCTCTTGTACTGAACTTTGTCTAGCGCTCTTGTACTGAACTTTGTCTAGTGCTCTTGTATTGAACTTTGTCTAGTGCTCTTGTATTAAACTTTGTCTAGTGCTCTTGTATTGAACTTTGTCTAGCACTCTCATACTGAACTATGTCTAGCGTGCTTGTGCTGAAATTTGTCTAGCGTAAATAACATTCTGGCATACAGTATACATTATTGCATTTTGTCTGGTCTGGTAACAGGGTCTGTTTAAGCACTATTTTGGGCCGGTATGTCTCAGGAGGCGGGGTGGGCAGAAAGTGCAGCTTGAGAAGATGCATACTCATTGTACAGTGTAGCGCAGCTACACTACATGGTGGACACTAAGGGGCTGATTTATGAATCTTCTGCCCAGTGAATGCCGTTTGCTTGGCACTACCTCCAGTAGGATAACAAATTCCTATGCTCCTCAGTGCCATCTAGTGGCGGTAGATCTGTGTAAATGGCATTCGTCCAGGTATACTCTGGATGGAAGATTTATAAATCAGCCCCTTATATTACAAAAAACAGCCCCTATAGAATAGGTTTTTATAACTACCTGCAATTTTTAAGTTCCCCTTTAAAGACTAAAAAATCCTTCATAAGACCGGCGCTCAGGTTCATGCACACTATTTTCCTCCAATTCCTGTGTTTGTGAAACAGTCACAAAAACCGCCGATCCCCGTCTGAAATATTACTGCTCATTTCCTTCGCTGGAGTCATTGCCAAACACTAACAGAAGCTTCAATTCAAACAACACGGAGCTTGCTTCCAGCCCCTCAGTCACCGATATGTGCCGAGGATGCGAGCAATCTCACTCTATTGTTTCGTACACTGTATTAGTGACTGCCGGAGCATGCCAGTAAAAATGACCGCATTAAATACTCGCCGTTCCCTGACCGGAAATAATCGCATCTATTTTTCCTCTATATTAAGAAGTGTTTCTTCCGTTAACATTTTCAATGGCAATTAGAGCAAAAATTACATTTCCCTAAATTAACTTCAGTGGCGTGATTTCTAAAAATCAGCCGGAGAACAGTTTGTTTTTTCTTTAGTTGAGAAAACTTTAAAAGGAAGATTGCAATGTTAAAGCAAACTTCTAAAAGTTTTTCGGCCTTTGAGCGGATCATAGAAAAAATCTCACAGATTCCTCCTTCCACATTGAACAGCAGAGATGGAGAAATCCTCCGACCTCTGAATACCTGGATAGTACCTACATCTGATGGGATGCATGCACTGTTCAGCTGACAATTTTCAGACCGGCTCCCTTAAGGAAGAACTCCAGGTTTTAGAAACATTAATCCTTGCAGTGGGCCTACCCCTGTACTGCAAGGGTTAACTGGTCATTTAGGTCTAGGAGCAAAAATAAAGAAGAAATACTCACCTGATCTTCCGTACTGCCTGGCTGCTAGACCGGTCCCCGCAAACTCTTCTGCCCGGGCTCCAGCAGTCTAAGCACCCGTGATGTCATCACATCTAAAGCTGGCCATACAACTATCCATACAGAATCTGCAGATTTTCTATGGTCAGATGAAAAAAGTGCAAAAGATTCCTCCATCTACGCTAAACTGTGAATCTCCCAATCTCCCACTGGGCCAAGCTTCAGTATTTGGCTAGTCGGCCCCGCTGGCTGTCAAAATACCTGAACAATGCCTGCATCCAATCAGATTGTTCAGGTATTTTGACAGCCAGCGGGGCCGACTAGCAAGATACTGAAGCTTGGCCCAGTGGGAGATTGGGAGATTCACAGTTTAGCGTAGATGGAGGAATCTGTTGCACTTTTTCCCTCTGACCATAGAACATCTGCACATAATCTATAGCGGTATGGCCAGCTTAATACAGGTCTACTAGACATGAAGATGCCAAGGGACATACCACAGTTTGAGCAGAGGAACAAAGAGCTTAGCGGTCACTGCTGCAGGACTGTGGATCGGGTGAGTATTTCTTTTTTTTTCCGCCCCTAGACCTAAAGGAGCAATTAACGGATGCAGTGAGGGGGTAGAACCTCTATCAGGTTTTAATTGCTGGTACTGGAAAAGTCTGAGAGCGCCAAACCAAAGAACCAAGAGTCCAAATCTCTTTAATATGGGTGTAAGAAGATATCAAATTGTGCTGTTGCATTACTATCCCTGGGCACTTTCCATAATTTGTTCTTTAAATAAATATTTTTGGTGTTGTTTTGAGTTCTGCTCATGGACCCTGCAAGGACACCTTGCCGATCCCTGGCAGGGGGGCACACGGGGGGGGGCAAGTGAAAACCTAGGGGGGGCAATTGCCCCCCTGTAGCGACGCCACTGGCTCACTCTATACAAAATGTGGGCCCTGAAGAAGAGGGAGATCTTTGAGCCCCATTTTGTTGAGTTACGTCTTCACCAATATTAAAGATTTGTGAATTCTAAGTCCCTGTTTTGATCAATTTTTTAAGCGTTTTTCATGTGTTTTCAAGTTTCAGTCATCACCTGGAATATCATATCATGGCGCCCTGTGCGGCCGCACTGCTCGCACACCCCTAAGGCCGGCCCTGTATGTGGTCCCCTTGTATGCGGTTTGGTGTGGCCTTGGGACACCTTGCGCTATTGGAGATCCCAATCCAGGAAAAACTTCTCACTCAAACAGCAGCATGGCCGAGCGGTGAGGAGAGAGAGAGCCGCTCAGCCAGGATCTGACGGCCGCAGCTCTCTCTCTCCTCACCGCTCGGCCATCCTGAAGTGACAGTGCTCCCTCCTCCACCCCATCTGCTGCACTGGCTGATTGTAACACTCCTGCAGTTACTGTTTGTGAATCCCCCCCTCTGCGGAACTCACAGAGTCCGATGGAAGTGACATTTGAGACCGATTAGCTGTTCCAGGTAGATGATCGGTTTTCCTGCACATGCGCAGTGAGCTGATCTGCCCTGGAACAGCCGGAAAAAGCGTTGGAATGCTTGACCTAATGGGCGGCACACATTCCACTGCTGTGAAACTGGGCGGGATTACGTTGGAATGTGTGACCACCTCACCGGTCACACATTCCAACGTAGTCACAAATTTTGATAGAACACCTATATTTAGGACTGGCCATACACTTGGTGTTTGTTCTCATTCAGACCTGGATCAACGAGAAAGAATTCTCCCATCCATGCCAAATTTTGATAGAACACCCGCCTGCGACCTGGCAGTGTAGCCTGGCAGGGGAGTCTGGATCTCAGGACTGGCTGAACAGAATAACAAATGATTTGGCAGTGAGATTAGCTCCTGTATATGAACTTTAGCTGTGTATTTAGCTGGTTGCCTGGAGTTCAGCGGTAAAGAAAAATCCTTTTGGATTAGAAAAAGTTTTTGTCTCTATGTACACATACGGAACTGCACACAAACACACACTGGCACTCTCCCCTATGTACATACGTACACTTCCATGCGCATTGTGCTGCAAAGCGGAGTGGACAATGTGAAAAGCTTTTGTTTCCAAGTCTGTAATCTGACAGGGAAAGACGGATGTCATTTCCTTGAGACTGCATGGTAACGGAAGGAGACGGAGTTTGCTCCATTTCTTCTACTTCCACTGTGCAGTATTTATAGACAAGTGATCATTACACCGGAGTCCTCTGCTATGAGCTGCAGGCTGACGGTCTGACCGTAACGGTGAGTTACTTTTTAGATACATTATTTACACCGTTGTTCTTTATTAGGGCTCCACCTTTTCTTCAAGCGAAACCCGAACACTCTAGCGATGCATGGAAATTTTTTTGGGAGAATGAGTTGTGGCTTATTCATATGTACATAACATCACCCATTCATATGTAAACAAATCTCAGTAGAGACTATTTTTAGTGGGGGGCCAGTAGCCCCTATCTTAATTTTAGTTGCCCCTGTTTGCCTGATATCATGTGTCCAGGTTTCAGCTGCCATGAAACCCGAACACAGCATTCAAAACCCGAACTGTCCGGGGGAATCCTGGACAGGTGGCAACCCTAGACGCCCCCCACTTTTCTTACCCAATATTCAGAAATCAATATTTCCCATGCTCTTTTGCATAACTGATTACATCCAGTTTAAATTTTGCAGAGTAAGACAGCCGCTTACTGGTAACGGTATTTTTGTTGTTTTCTGACATTTTTATGGGCTCCCTGTTGCATCTGGGCACTGGCTACACGCTCTCCGCATCATCAGCTGACGTCGAGTACATAAGGCTCATGATTGGAGGAAACCTGTTAGCTTGTCTCTGCAATCGGAACCTGTTAGCTTGTCTCTGCAATTTCCATTTTTAGGTAAATATTTTAAAGAAAAAGTATAGTCTTATACACGGAAAAATACAGTAATTTTTGTGCAGCACAGCACACTGTGTACCAACTTACTGTATTGCATCACAACACACTGCAGTGCATAGAGTTACATAGTAGTTAAAAAAACCTCAATCACTCTAACTTTAACAATGCATTGCAGCACACGACAGACCATGATCACACTATTTTATGCAAATTAGGTAGCTGCCTTTGGTCCTGCGCTTGCTGGGGACCTCGTGACAGCCTTCTTGGGAACCACTCAGCACCTCTGTTTACAGTGCTTTCGACGGCCCACACATCTAACTCTCCTGAGACCCTCTACACCTCTCACCCTCCTGTGAACCTCCGCACATCTCCCTCTCCTGAGACTCTCCGCACATCACCCTCTCCTGAGACCCTCCGCACATCTCCCCCTCCTGAAAGCCTCCGCACATCTCCCCCTCCTGAAAGCCTCCGCACATCTCCCCCTCCTGAAAGCCTCCGCACATCTCCCCCTCCTGAAAGCCTCCGCACATCTCCCCCTCCTGAAAGCCTCCGCACATCTCCCCCTCCTGAAAGCCTCCGCACATCTCCCCCTCCTGAGAGCCTCCAGACATCTCCCCCTACTGAGAACCTTTGCACATCTCCCCCTCCCGAGACCCTCCGCACATCTCCC